>NC_045427.1:333860112-334002612 GCF_902635505.1 Sarcophilus harrisii | reverse complement strand
AACATACAAGGTAAGTTCTGGGCTGTCAGATCATAGAGTCTAAACCACATTCCATTGGTCAACTCTCTCCTGACCCCAAGACTAAGGACTTGATTCAAGTCTGAGGAAAGGAAAAGATTCTTTTTTATCTTTCCTCAGTCCTTCCCACTTATTCCCTCTACTGTCCTGAGTCTTATGGAAGAGGCATGATTGAAAAAAGAGAAGAATAGTGGCTAGGCAGTCCTGTCTAAAAACTCTGACTTCATTCCATCCTTTTTGTATTATTCTGCAGGTAAAGTGGATCTTTTCCTCTGTGATGGAGTTAAAGCAGCCAATGATCCCTGATTATAGGAACATGATGAGTCAAGGGGCCTAAAAGACCATCCTCTACTCCTCCTTGGAGCTTACTTCCAGAGATAAATGAAGTGAGAGCACTCACCATGATCTCCTCAAAATAACAGAAGTATCTCCATATTTCAAATCCCCAGCTGCTCCCTGAACACAAACATTCATAAAGATTCTCAAAAAGATTTCCCCCTTCCCCAAGTCTAGCTCAGGAAAATGGAAGCTGCATCTAACAAAGGCATCATTCTCCCATGGGCCTGTAATATTCTCTCTAAAATGTAATATTCTCTTGTTGGGGTTTTCTTGGGGTTTCTGGAGGCAGCCTTCGTTTCAGTTCAGTAATCATCACAAGTGCAGCTAGGGATTAAAGTCCAAATCTTTTATTCTCTCTTTCCAAGTCTTGTCTCCTTCACTTGGGGCTTGGCTAGATTTTTTAGAGAACTTCCAGATCTTGGTTTCAGTGGAGAAGTGAAGGAGGAGAGCCTGACACCACTTCTCTTGTCTTCCCTCGTTCTGATTCTGGCTAAGCTTGTCCGAGCTTATATGCTCTCTTATCAAAGGTGTGAATCTTGTAGAACTATACTAAGTACTAAGTACATGTACTGAACTAGAGGACTGTTAAGCAATGTACTAAATAACCATTGCCTCTATCAATTCCACTGACTTAGCACTTTGTTTCAAGTTCTGGCCCATAACATGGGCCCATGAGGGAGAATTTTTTCTGCAGAATAGGGATACAAAGAAAAAGAGAACAGAAGCTACAGGCTTACAGTGAAGGCAGAGGAAGAGCCAGCATCATTGCTGTACAAGATAAAATTGATAGATGTACTGATATTAATATCAATTAAACAAAGTTTCTTCTTTGATATTTCTTTTACATAATGGAGGTAATTCACAGTTGTCCAGGCCTATGTCCACACTCTGTCACTGCCCTGGCTCAGTCAGACTAGTCTGTAGTGCCATGCTCCTTCCTTTATTGTTATGAGAAATGACTACATCTGTGCTTTTATTGCTCCATAAATAGTTGTGAGATAGTAACATTGTAAAAATTATCTTTGTTGCTAATGTGTAAATTATTTATATCTGCATGAGATGGGAGTTGTGAGAGTGGTCAGAAGATGAATCTGGGATATGTGTGACATGTCTTTTCAGTACTGAAAATGGGTCCCAAATTATTGCTCCTTAGAATTTAATGGGAGATAAGTGGATGCCAAAAAGTAAAGGAAGTTAGACTAGGATGATAGCATAGACTGGCCACAAATTACCCTTCACAGAGATACTTTGGTTGACTGATCATCAGTCAATGTCAAAGCTAGAAATAAAAAGGGAAGGAACCCCTTGTAAATTATAACAGTCTCTAGTACTAAATAAGTTAGCAAAATCTCAGGATAAAATTTTTTTACTCTTTTACTCCTAAATTCTACTCTCTTTAAGTAGTGATTCTTAGTTAATAATTAGTAAATATATATATATATATATATATATATATATATATATATTTTCCCTAAAATAATTTGACTTTGATTTGGGGCCAATTAAAGAAGTTTTTTTTCTCTGTAAGTAAAACAGAATATTTGCATGTAATTGGTGCTTAATAAATGTTGATTGAATTTATTAATAAATCTGAGCATTCCAAGATACAAGAAAATGCTGATGGCTGCAACAAGAAATAATTATTAGAAATACCACCAATCAACCAGCCAGTTTGATATTTTAGAAAAGGATTTGTTAGAGATAGGGCCAGAATTGAAAATAAACTTTCTTTAACATTTGATCAATGAGGCAATGAAACTTATATATTCAGAAATTAAGTAGAATGCCACCCAAAACAGCCCAAAAGGCTGGAGCAGAATCTATTATGCTTCAGGTGAAGTAAAAAAAAAAAAAAAAAAGCAAGGGTACCCATGGTGATCTCAGATCAACCAAAAGCAAAAATTGATATAATTAAAAGAAATAATGAAGGAAACTATATCTTGCTAAAGGGTAGCATAGATAATGAGGCAAGATCAATAGTAAATATATATGCACCAAGTGGTATAGCATGGAAATTCCTAAAAGAGAAGTTAAGAGAGCTGCAAGAAGAAATAGACACCAAAACGATAATAGAGATCTCAACCTTGCTCTCTCAGAACTAGATAAATCAAACCACAAAATTAATAAGAAAGAAGTTAAAGAAGTAAATAGAATACTAGAAAAACTAGATATGATAGATCTTTGGAGAAAATTGAATGGAGACAGAAAGGAGAATACTTTCTTCTTGGAAATTCATGGAATCTATACAAAAATTGAGCATATATTAGGACATAAAGATCTCAAGATCAAATACAGAAAGGCAGAAACACTAAATGCATTTTTTTTCAGATCACAATGCAATGGAAATTACATTCAATAAAAGGCCAGGGGAAAGTAGACCAAAAAGTAATTGAAAACTAAATAATTTCATCCTAAAGAATGAATTAGGTAAAACAATAAATCATAAACAAAATCAATAATTTCATCCAACAGAATGATAATAATGAGACAACATACCAAAATTTGTGGAATGTAGCCAAAATAGTAATAAGGAGAAATTTTATATCTCTAGATGTTTACTTGTATAAAATAGAAAAAAAGAAGATAAATGAATTGGGCTTGCAACTAAAAAAAAAAAGTAGAAAAAGAATAAATTTAAAACCCCCAATCAAATACCAAATTTGAAATCCTAAAAGTAAAAGGAGAGATTAATAAAATTGAAAGTAAAAAAAAAACTATTGAATTAATAAATAAAATTAAAAATTGGTTTTATGAAAAAACCAACAAAATACATAAACCTTTAGTTAATTTGATTAGAAAAAGGAAAGAAAAAAAATCAAAATGTTAGACTCAAAAATGAAAAGGGAGAACTTTCCACTAATGAAGAGGAAATCATAACAATAATTAGGAGTTATTTTGCCCAACTTTATGCCAATAAATTTGATAACCTAAATGAAATGGAGGAATACCTACAAAAATATAGGTTGCCCAGATTAATAAAAGAGGAAATAAATTATTTAAATAATCCCAGTTTAGAAAAAGAAATAAAACAAGCTATTAATCAACTCCCTAAAAAAAAATCCCCAGGAGCAGATGGATTAACATGTAAATTCTACCAAAGATTTAAAGAACAATACTCCAATATAACTCCAATACTATATAAACTATTTGAAAAAATAGAGAATGAAGGACTCCTACCAAATTCCTTTTATGACTCAGATATTGTATTGATACCTAAATCAGGTAGGACGAAAACAGAAAAAAGAAAATTATAGACCAATCTCCCTAATAAATATTGATGCAAAAATCTTAAACAAAATATTAGCAAAGAGATTACAGAAAATGATCTCCAGGATAATACACCATGACCAAGTAGTATTTATACCAGGAATGCAGAAGTGGTTAAATATTAGGAAAACTATTAGCATAATTGACTATATCAATAACCAAATTAACAAAACCATATGATTATCTCAATAGATGCAGAAAAAGCATTTGATAAAATCCAACATCCATTCCTATCAAAAACATTAAAGAGTATAGGAATAAATGGACTTTTCCTTAAAATAGTCAGTAGCATCTATTTAAAACCATCAGCAAGCATCATAAGTAATAGTGATAAACTGGAACAATTTCCATTGAGATAAGGGGTGAAACAAAGCGGCCCACTAATATTGTATTATAAATGCTAACTTTGGCTATAAGAAAAGAAAAAGAGATTAAAGGAATTAGAATAGGTAATGAAGAAACCAAATTATCACTCTTTGCAGATGATATGATGGTATACTTAGAGAATGCTAAAGAATCAACTAAAAAACTACTAGATACAATTCACAACTTTAGCAAAGTTGCAGGATACAAAATAAATCCACATAAATCATCAGTATTTGTATACATCACTAACAAAATCTAATAGCAAGAGATACAAAGAGAAATTCCAATTAAAATAACTGTTGATAAAATAAAATATTTGGGAATCTATTTGCCAGGAAAAGTTAGGAACTATATAAACAAAACTACAAAACACTTCCCATACAAATAAAGTCAGATCTAAACAATTGGAAAAATATCAAGTGCTCTTGGATAGGTCAAGCAAATATAATACAGATGGCAATACTACCTAAATGAATCTATTTATTTAATGCTATGCCAATCAATATTTATTTAGTGCTCCCAAGAAACTATTTTACTGACCTAGAAAAATAACAAAAATTCATCTGGAAGAACAAAAAGTCAGGAATTTCAATGGAATTAATGAAACAAATCAAATGAAGGTGGCCTGGCTGTACTAGATCTAAAACAATATTATAAAACAATGGTCATCAAAACCATTTGGTACTGGCTAAGAAATAGACTAGTTGATCAATGGAATAGGTTAGTTTCACAGGACAAAAAAGTTAATGACTATAGTAATCTAGTGTTTGACAAACCCAAAGACCCCTATCTTTTGGATAAGAATCCATTATTTGACAAAAACTGCTAGGAAAATTGGAAACTAGTATGGTAGAAACTAGGCATTGACCCACATATAACACCATATACCCAGATAAAGTTGAAAAGGTTCATGAGCCAGATACAAAGAATGATATTTTAAACAAATTAGAAGAACATAGGATAGTTTGCCTTTCAGATCTGTGGAAGAAGAAAGAACTTGTGAACAGAGAAGAACTGGAGATCATTATTGATCACAAAATAGATAATTTTGGTTATATTAAGTTAAAAAGGGTTTGTACAAACACAACTAATGCAGACAAGATAAAAGGAAGCAATAAACTGGAAAAACATTTTTACATTCAAATGTTCTGATAAAGATCTCAATTCTAAAATATATGGAGAATTGACTCAAATTTACAAGAATTCAAGCCATTCCCCAATTGATAAATGGTCAAAGGATATGAACAGACAATTTTCAGATGAAGAAATTGAAACTATTTCTAGTCATATGAAAAGAGCTATAAATCACTATTGATCAGAGAAATGCAAATTAAGACAACTCTGAGATACCACTATACACCTCTCAGATTGGCCAAGATGACAGGAAAAGATAATGATGAATATTAGAGGGAATGTGGGAAAACTGGGACCCTGATACATTGTTGGTAGAACTATGAAAGGATCCAACCATTCTGGAGAAAAATTTGGAACTATGCTCAAAAAGTTATTAAACTGTGCATACCCTTTGACCAGCAGTGTTTCTATTGGGCTTATATCCCAAAGAGATCTCAAAGAAGGGAAAGAGACCCACATGTGCAAAAATGTTTGTGGCAGCCCTTTTTGTAGTGGCAAGAAACTGGAAACTAAATAGATGGCCATCAATTGGAGAATGGCTGAACAAATTATGGTATATAAATGTTATGGAATACTTTTGTTCTGTAAAAAGCGACCAGCAAGATGATTTCAGAAAGGCCTGGAGAGACTTACATGAACTGATGCTAAGTGAAATGAGCAGAACTAGGAGATCATTATACACAGCAACATCAAGAATATATGATGATCAATTCTAAGGGATGTAGCTCTCTTCAACATGAGATAATTCAAACCAGTTCCAATTGTTCAGCGATGAAGAGAGCCATCTACATCCAGAGAGAGAACTGTGGGAACTGAGTGTGGACCCCAACATAGCATTCTCATTCTTTCTGTTATTGTTTGCTTGCATTTTGTGTTCCTTCCCAATTTTTTTCTTCCTTCTTGATCTGATTTTTCTTGTGCAGGGAGATAATTGTATAAATATGTATAAATATATTGGATTCCACATATATTTTAACATATTTAACATGTATTAGACTACCTCCCATCTAGGGAAGGGGTAGGAGGAAGGAGGGGATAATTTGGAACAGAAGGCTTTGCAGGAATCAATGTTGAAAAATTGCCCGTGCATATGTTTTGTAAATAAAAAAGTTTTAATAAAAGAAAGCAAAAAAAATAAAAATGGAAATGAAGAGAGATGGAAAGGAAAAAAACGAAATTAAAGTCATTTCTAGTCAAATGAAAAAATGTTCTAAATCACTATTAGAGAAACACAAATTAAGACAGTTCTGAGGTACCACTACACATCTCTCAGGCTAAGATGACAGAAAAAGATGAATACTGGAGAGAATGTGGGAAAACTGAGACACTAATACATTGTTGGTGGGGTTGTGAACTGATCCAACGATTCTGGAGAGCAATTTGGAATTATACTCAAAGAACTATCAAACTGTTCATATCTTTTGATCCAGCAGTGTCTTACCGGATCTATATGCCAAAGAGATCATAAAAAAGGGAAAAAGACCCACCTGTGCAAAAATGTTTGTAGCAGCCCTTTTTTGTAGCAACAAGGAACTAAAAACTGACTGAATGCCCATTATTTGGGGCATGGCTTAATAAGTTGTGGCAAATAAATGTTATGGAATATTATTTTTCTATAAGAAATGATCAACAGGATAATTTCATAAAGGCCTGGAGAGATTTGCATGAACTGATGCTAAGTGAAATGAGCAGAACCAGGAGATCATTGTACACAGCAACAAGATTATAAGATGATCAGTTGTGATAGACTTGGCTCTTTTCAACTATGAAGTGATAAAGGCCAATTCCCATAGACTTATGATGGAGAAAGCCATTTGCATCCAGAAACAGGGGTGTGGGGACTGAATGTGGATAACAACATAATATTTTCACCTTTTTTTTGTTTGCTTGCTTTTTGTTTTCTTTCTCATTTTTTTCCTTTTAGATCTGATTTGATCCTGATTGATCCACATGATAAATGTGAAAATATGTATATAAGAATTATACATGTTTAACATATATTCTATTGCTTGCTGTCTAGGGGAGGGCAGGATGGGAAGAGAGGGAGAAAATTTTCATACACAAGATTGTGCAAGGGTGAATGCTGAAAATTATCTTTGCATATATTTTTGATAATAAAAAGCTATTATTTTAAAAATAAAAGGAAGGTTAAACCACAGATACATTAAGATTATTGGCTTAAAAAATTTAAGTTGAGATAAAAAGAGAAGTAGAATGAGGTAATAAAGTGTTAAAACTGGAATAAGGAAGAGTTAGGTTTAAATTCCAACAGAGAGAGAGAGAGAGAGATACAGACAGAGACAGACAGAGAGTAATGTTGATAAAACATTACAAGACATATAGAAAAGAAAAGAACTCCTTAAAAAGCAGAATTGGCCAAATGGAAAAAGGTACAAAAGCTCACTGAAGAAAATAATTCCTTAAAAATTTTAGAATTGGGCAAAGGAAAACTAATGAGCCAATGAGACATTGCAAAACAATTTTAAAAAATCAAAGGAATGGAAAAAATAGAAGAACATGTGAAATATATCATGGGGCAGAAATGACTTAGAAAATAAATGGAAAAGAGATAATTTAATAATTATTGGATTACCTGAAAGCCATGATCAAAAAAAAACAAAAAAGCTAGACATCATCTTTCAAGAAATTGTCAAAGAAAACTGCCTTTATCTTTTAGATCAAGCAGATAAAATATAAATTGAAAAAATTCACCAATCATTTCCTGAAAGAGATCTCAAAATAAAAACTATCAGGAATATGATGACCAAATTACAAAGCTACTAGCTCAAGGGAAAAAATGATGTAAGCTGCCAGACATAAACAATTCAAATAATGTGCAACTATAGTCAGAATCACACAAGATTAAGAGGTTCCTATGTTAAGAAAACAGAGAGCTTAGATTATGATATCCAGGAAATCAAATATAGGATTATATCCAAAAATCACTTACCCAACAAACCAAGAATAACGCTTCTGAGGGGAAATGGATATTTAATGAAATAGAATATTTTCAAACATTCTTGCTGAAAAGATAACAATAGAAAATGTGACATTCGAGCACAAGACTCAAGAGAAAAATTAAAAACATAAAAAAGTAATAGTAAAGAGTCTCAATAAAGTTAAACTATGTACACTCCTATATGGGAAAATGATACATGTTACTTTATTCTTTTTAGGCAGTGAATGCAAATTTACATAAAGGGCATGGATGTGATTATTTATTATATTATATGTATATATATTATGTAAATATTCATTATTTTGGAATAATTTCTCCAAAAATTGGAGGGATAAGAAAGAAGTATATGTTGAGAAAAATGGGAAGGAAAAAGTGGAATGGAGAAATTTTTCTCACATAAAAGAGGTGGGCAAGAAAAATCATTTACAGTAGAGGGGGAAATGGATTTGGGAGGAAGGATAGGTTAATGGGAAATGTTTACCTCACTCTCATCAGAATTGGTTCAAAAGGGAAAGAACACACAGAGAGAGAGAGAGAGAGAGAGAGAGAGAGAGAGAGAGTTCAGAAATGTGACTTTGAAGATAGAAGAGAGAAATGATAGAAGGAGAGGGACTGATAAAAATGAGAGGACAAATTAAGAGAGGTAATGGTTAGAAGCAATGTAGACTTTCAAGGAGAAACAGGATAAAAAGATAAGAAAAAAAAGAAAATGGGATAGAGGGAAATGCATAGTGAGTAACCATAATTGTGAATGTAAGTGGGATGAACTTAGCTATAAAACAGAAGCAGATAGCAGAATAAATCAGAAACCAAAAGCAAACATTATGTTATTTACAAGAAACACCCTTGAAAAAGACACACACAAAGTAAAAATGAAGGGCTGGAGTAGAAGCTAATGTGTTTCAGCTAAATTTATTTTTTAAAAGGTTGGGGATAGGATACAAGACATGGAGTCAAAGGCTTATCTTCTGAAATTCTAATCTGACATCAGATGTGTGTCCCTTAGCAAGTCAATCAATCCCATTTGTCTCAGTTTTCTCATCTGGGAAAGGAGCTAGAGAAGGAAATGTTGAACCTTCCAGTATCTTTGCCAGGAAAATCCCAAATGGGGTCACAAAGGGTCAGACACAACTGAAAATGACTGAATAACAACAACAAAAAATTAAAAAAAGAAAAGAAAAGAAAAAAAGAAAGGGTAGCAATTAGGATTCAGACAAAGCAAAAATCTAATTAAAAAATAATTGGGGAAACTATATATTACTAAAAGATAACATAGAAAGGAAGTAATTTAAAAATATAACAAGTTTTGCTGACAAAAGGCCTCATTTCTCATGGAAATGAGTCAAATTTAAAAAAAAAAAAAAAAGAGCCATTGCCAATTAATAAATTGTCAAAGGACATAAACAGGCAGTTTTCAGAAGAAATAAAAGCTATAGCCATTTTTTAAATGTTTTATTGATTAGAGAAAGGCACATCAAAGCAACTCAATAGGATCATTTTACACCTATCAGACATGACAAATGCTAAAGAGAATGAGGGGAAAATAAGGACACAGATAAATTGTTGGTGACACAGTGAATTGGTTCAACCATTTGGAAGAACATTTTGGAACTAGACCAAACAATTATACAATTGTAGATACCCTTTAATCCTGCAATATCACTATCAGGTCTGTATCCCAAAGAGACCATAGAAAAAAGAAAAGGACATAAATGTACAAAAATATTTTGTAGCAAAGAATTGGAAATCAAGGGAATTATTTATCAATCAAAGAATGGCTGAATACGTATATAATTGTGATGGAGTACTATGTGCTGTGAAAAATAATGAGGTGGGGCTGGCTTTAGAAAAACATGACAAAACTTGTGTGAATTAGTGCAAAGTGAAATTAGAAGAACTGCGAAATCATTATATACAGAAGTAGCAATGTTGCTAATGATGATCAATTGTGAAAGACTTTGCTATTTTGATCAATTCAATGATCCAAAACAACTTCAAAGATGAATGATGAAAAAATGGCACCCACCTCCAAAGAGAAAGCTGATTAGCAGATTAATAATGGTACAATAATGTTCTCATTTTATTTTTCTTGAAACTGATGAAGGAAGGAAGGAAGGAAGAAAGGAAGGAAGGAAGGAAGGAAGGAAGGAAGGAAGGAAGGAAGGAAGGAAGGAAGGAAGGAAGAAAAGAAGGAAGAAAGGAAAGAAGGAAGAGAGGGAGGGAGGGAAGAAAGAATGGAGAGAGGAAGGGAGGGAGGAAGGGTAGAAAGGAGAGAGGGAAGGAGGAAGGAAGGAAAGAAGGAATGGATGAAGTGAGAGAAAGAGAGAGAGAGGGAGGGAGGGAAGGAAAAAGGAAGGGAGGGAAAGAGGGAGGAAAAGAAAGAGGGTGTTGGGAGGGAAGGAGGGAGGGTAAGAGGAATGGAAGGAGGAAGAAAAAGAGAAGAAAGAAAGAAAAAATAAGGAAGAATCAAAAAAGAATCTTGACCACAAAAAACTACTATGGTGATAGGGAAGAGCCAAATACCAACTCAGAAGAGGACAAAATGTCTAAATGCAAAACCTCAAAGAAGGATAAAAATTGATCTCAAGCCCAAAGAGTCTTCTTGGAACAACTTAAAAAAAAAAGATTTTTAGAGTCAAATAAGAGAGTTAGAAGAAAAATTGAAGAAAGAAATGAAAGGTATGCAAGAGAGAATCAACATCTTGGAAAAGGAAAGGAAAACTGACTGAAGAAAATAATGCCTTTATAGAATTAGCCAAATGAAAATGGGGATACAAAAGCTAACTGAACAAAATCATATACTAAAAACTAGAACTGTGTGATGACCGTGTATTTTAAAATCAGCAGGACTCAGAAATTCAGGTCAAGGGAAAATCTTCAATCTTTATTCTCAGTAAAGGTGAAGAAGGATCGGAGGTAAAAGGGAATTAGAGGTAAAGGGAGATTAGCAATGTCAGCAGCTACGTCAAGAAGCCAGCCAGACCAGAAGCCACCAGAGCAGAACCCAGCCAGCAGTCTCTCTCCATCTCTCTTCCCGTCCCTCTGCCTCCATCCACCAAAATCGTCATTTCCTATACAACACATCAGGACTTGCACAGAGAATGAGCGGGGTCCATTCTTTCTCGAAGCATATATATTAATAGAGTATAGTCCAATTACTATTTAGCCTCATGTGCTTAGGAGCTCAGTGCATCAACTCAAGCCTCAGCCCATTACAGAACTGGACAAATGGAAGCTAATGACTCCATGAGACATCAAGAATCAGTCAAACAAAAAAAAAAAAAAGAAATGTAAAAAAATTATAAAGATTTATACACATTTTGATATTTTGATGAACCTGTGATCTCATCAATGAACATTCACCAATGTATGTTGCAACTTATCCATGCCTGCCAAGTATTTTCATTATCACAGTTAACAAAATAGGTGGACTCAAATGAAGTGCCCTAAAATTATAGAAAAACATGTCATATAGTACAAAACCAAGAAATCTCTGTTGGAAGGGAATTCTAATCCAAACTATACCTAACCAAGAATCCTTTCTATAATACAGCCAGTCAATCATCATACAAAATTTGCTTAAGTATATCTAGTGAGGTGTTTGATCTATTATTTTCCAAGACATCCATGTTTTTCTTTACACCAATTATATATTTACCCTATTACTCTAAATTTAATGTCAGGAAGCACTGGGTTAATAGCTCATTTCAGATATTTACTAGCTAGCTGTCTGATTTTAGATAAATCAATTAAAACACCTGGGCCTTGGTTTCCTCTTATGTAAAATTAGGGGCTCATTCTTCATGATATCTATGATTTCTTCTGCCTCTAAATCTATCATCCTATGTGACAGCCCAATACTTTGCTGTTCTTCAGTTGTTTCAGTCATATCTGACACTTCATGATCCCATTTGTAATTTTTTTGTTTTTTGTTTGTTTGTTTTGATATTAGGTGTCTGGACCTGCTCATTAGAGAATTTTGGTACCAGCCCAAATCCTGATCATAGCTAAGAAATGAAGAGGTGGAACTCATGAAGATGGTCAAACAGGAGTCCATTTATTCAAAATTCTCTCAGATTTATATACCCTAATATACTTACATAACTATAGTACACTGTGCATGCACTAATTATAGTATACCACCCATATGGGACCACATAAACAACTTGCTATTGTGTGCAGATATTTCCTTGCCACTTTAGTACAACTCTGCTTTAATTACAACACAGATTGTTATGCCCCCTGACTTCTCAGAAAGGCCAAGACACCCCTGGAGGCATGGGGAGCCAAACCAGAAATGTCAGCAGGTCTCCTTTCACTGGATTAAAGTGTCTTATACCTCACCCAGGATTCCCCACTATCTGTGATCCTCTACAATTGGAACGGAGAAGAGGAAAATGAGACAGAGGCTTGTTCAGACAAACACTTGGTAAGTGCCTGAGGCCAAATTTGAACTCAGGAAGATATCTTTCTGACTCCAGTCCCAGCACTCTATTGCATCACCTTGCTACCCTTCTTACTATGTGTTAGGTAATACAAAAACAGAATCTACAAAAAATAGTCCCTCCTTTTAAAGAACTTACATTCTACTTGGGGAGATGGGAGAAAGATAATACAACAGAAACTAAGGGACAGCTCTCAAGTTCTCTCTTCTCCTGACAAAATATCATCCCATTCTTTCAAATCATTGTCAGATGGAATGAATTCATAACAACAAAATAAATTCAAGGCTTTTCACTATCCTGATAACCTCTGGATAGCCAACTTAGTATATTCTTCCTCAAATGCAGCAATCAAAATTGAATACATCGCTCTATGTTGTGCTGACCATAGTAGGTTACAGAAGAATTATCAACTGTTTAGTCTTCAATACATATAGCATATAGCAAATAAACCCATTTATCCAAACAGTTAGCAAACATAAATCAAAGGAAGTATGCATATGAGACAATACACAAAAGAGAATGAACTCTCCCATATGAGTGACAACTAAGCTAAACAAAGGGATAGTCTTAGGTATCACCCAAGAAGAAATTCCCTGAGATCTATGACTAGTAAGTTGGAGAAAGAGCCTTCACATGTCAGTTTCTTGCCTGAGTCTTTCTCTCTTTTCAGCCACTTGAAAAGTTTTGAGTGGCATGACTTCTCTCACAAACCTGGAAGCCAGAAAATCAGAATCTTTCTTCCCTCTATCTCCCATCAAATTTTCCTGCATGTAGACATGGAACATTAAGCACATATTTGGACATATCATAAGTTCAGTTCTAAATGACTACAATAAAGTAAATATCACAATAAAGTGAGTCACATGAATTTTTTGGTTTCTCAGTATTTGTACTATTAAGTATGCAATAACATTATGTCTAAAAACAATGTAAAAATATTTCTTCTAAAAAATGCTAAAAGTCATCTTTGATGAATCATAACATCTTTTTGCTAGTAGAGAGTTTTGCCTTAATATTGATATCTGCTAAATGATTACGGTGGTGGTTGCTAAAGGTTGAGATGGCAGTAGCAATTTCTTAAAATAAGACAACAATGAAATTGACCAAATCAAATGACTCTTCCTTTCACTTGAACCCTTAGAAACCATTGTAGGGTTGTTCAAATGTCTAATTTCAATATTATTGTGTCTCAGTCAATAGAGAGGTCTGAGGAGAAACAAAGATAGGAAATTCACTGGTCAGTGGATAAATCAGAATATATAGAACAGTTATCAATTAAGTTCATCATCTTATTTTGTTGACTTTAATAGTATTTTATTTTTCCAAATACTTGCAAAGATAGTTTTCAGCATTCACCTTTACAAAATCTCGTGTTCCAAATTTTTTACCTTCTCCTCCCCTATACCTCTCTCCAAGATAGCAAGCAATCTGACATAAGTTAAACATGTATGATTCTTCTAAATATATTTCCATAATTATCATGTTGTAAAAAAAAAAAGATGAAAAATACTATAGTTTGACTCACCTTCAGTCTCCATAATTCTCTCTCTGGATGTGAATGGCACTTTCCATCACAAGTCTATTGGAATTGCCTTGAATTCATTGTTGAAAACAATGTCCATCACAATTGATCATCACATACTTATTACTTGTTACTGCATACAATTTTGATTCTATTCACTTCACTTAACATCTTTCATGTAAATCTTTCAGGCTTTTCTGGCATCCTGCTCGTTATCTCTTACAGAACAATAATATTCCATTACATTCATATGCCATAACTTATTCAGCCATTCCCCAACTGAGGGGCATCCACTCAATTTCCAGTTCCTTGCCACTACCAAAAGGGCTGCCACAAACATTTTTTCACAGAAAAGAACCCTCTTTTCTATTTTTTTATGCTCTTTATACAGTAAAGACTGCTAGATCAAAGGATATGATATTTATAGCCCTTTTGCCATAGTTCCAAATTACCCTCCAGAATGGTTGGATCATTTCACAACTCCACAATAATGCATTATTATACCAGTTTTCCTACATCTCCTCCAACATGCATCACTATCTTATCCTGTCATCTTAGCCAATCTGAGAAGTGTAAAATTTTTCTTCAGAATTGTCTTAATTTGCGTTTCTCTAATCAAGTGATTTAAAGCATTTTTTAATATGACTAGAGATGGTTTTAATTTCTTTGTCTGAAAATTGTCTGTTATATCCTTTGACCATTGGGATATTCTTTTGGGATTGGCAATTGGGATATTCTATAAACATAAAAAATATAAATAAAAATAAAATTCTTACAAATAAATTATAAATATAGAGAATTAATTTTGTATATTTTAGAAATTAGGCCTTTATTAGAAACATTGTATGTAAAAAAAAATCCCAGCTTTCTGCTTCCTTTCTAATCTTGGCTGCATTGGTTTTGTTTATGCAAAAACTTTTTAATGTGATCAAAATTATCCATTTTGCATTGCATAATGATCTCTAGTTTTGCTTTGGCCATAAATTTCTTCCTTGTTCACAGATCTGAGAGGTAGACTATCCTTTGTTCCCTTAATTTGCTTATAATATCACCCTTTATGTCTAAATCATAAATCCGTTTCAACCTTATCTAGGTATAAATCAATGCCTAGTTTCTGCCATACTATTTTTCAGTTTTTCCAGCAATTTTGGTCAAATAGTGAGTTCTTATCCCAAAAGATGGAATCTTTGGGTTTATCAAATAATAGATTACTGTCACTGACTATTGTATCTTGTGAACCTCATCTATCCCACTGACTCACTACTCTATTTCTTAGCCAGTAGCAAATGGTTTTTATGATCGCAGCTTTTTAATATAGTTTTAGGTCTAGCTTAGAATCAGTTTATGTAAATCTTTCCAGACTTTCCTAAAATCAGTCTACTCAGCATTTCTTATAGAACAAGGCTAGGCTACCTTCCTTTGCATTTTTTTTCATTAATTACCTTGAAATTTTTGACTTTGTGTTCTTCCAAATGAATATTATTTTTTCTAGCTCTATAAAGTAATTGCTTGGCAGTTTGATTGGTATGGCACTGAATAAGCAAATTAATTTAGGTCAAATTGCCAATTTTTAAAAATTTTTTATTATACCTTTTTATTTATGAGATATATGCATGGGTAATTTTTCAACATTGACAATTGCAAAACCTTTTGTTCCAATTTTTCCCCTCCTTCCCTCCACCTCCTCCCCCAGATGGCAGGTTGACCAATATATGTTAAATATGTTAAAGTATAAGTTAAATACAATGTATATGTATACATGTTCATACAGTTATTTTGCTGTACAAAAAGAATCAGACTTTGAAATGGTGTACAATTAACCTGGGAAGGAAATCAAAAATGCAGGCGGACAAAAATAGAGGGATAGGGAATTCTATGTAGTGATTCATACTTATTTCCCAGAGTTCTTTCACTGGATGTAGCTGGTTCAATTCATTACTGCTCTATTAGAACTGATTTGGTTCATCTCATTGTTGAAGAGGGCCACGTCCATCAGAATTGATCATCATATAGTGTTGTTGTTGAAGTATATAATGATCTCCTGGTCCTGCTCTGTGGTGGGTTTTCCTGGAGGCAGCCTTAGTCTCAGTTGAAATAATTACTCCAAAATCATAGAGCTGGTAAAAATGCAAACGTTTATTTCTCCTTCCAAAATAGCCCGGTTAGTTGAGGCCTAACTCTCTGCTTGAGCTCTTGCAGCTTTGTCCTTGGCTTCTGCCTCTGCTTTCTTCAGTCTCCAGCCAGCTCCGACTCCTGGCTTCTCAATCTCCAACTGAGGCGAGTAGGCTTCTGTATCTCCCAGAGTGCTCTGTCTCCAACCCCAGTCAAAGTTTCCCAGATCTCCCTTGAGTTGCTCACTGGAACTGTATTTATGCTACTTCTCTGAAAGTGGGATTGTGGGATATGTCCCAGCATGCTCTCTGAAATCTCCCAAACATGTGAACTCCATTGAGTTCTTAGATACTTATGAGCTCTCTAAAGGTGTGAACACAAGCATTGTTTCCATCAGTTGTACTTAGTACCTAGTTCAAGTTCTGGCCCAAAATAACTCTTTCTAAGATTAAATCAACTCCAATGGCTTAACACTTTGTAAAGATTCCAACATTGCTCATTTCACTCAGCATCAGTTCATGAAAGTCTCTCCAGGCCTTTCTGAAATCATCCTGCTGGTCATGTTTTACAGAACAATAATATTCCATAACATTCATATACCATAATTTATTCAGCCATTCTCCAAATGATGGGCATCCACTCAGTTTCCAGTTTCTGGCCACTACAAAGAGGGCTGCCACAAACATTCTTGCACATACAGGTCCCTTTCCCTTCTTTAAGATCTCTTTGGGATATAAGCCCAGTAGTAACACTGCTGGCTCAAAGGGTATGCAGTTTGATAACTTTTTTAGCATAGTTCCAAATTGCTCTCTAGAATGGCTGGATCCATTCACAATTCCACCAACAATGTATCAGTGTTCCAGTTTTCCCACATCCCCTCCAACATTCCGCATTATCTTTCCCTGTCATTCTAGCCAATTTGACAAGTGTAGAGTGGTATCTCAGAATTATCTTAATTTGCATTTCTTTGATTAATAATGACTTGGAGCATCCTTTCATATGGCTAGAAATAATTTCAGTTTCTTCTTCTCAGAATTGTCTGTTTATATCCTTTGACCCAAACTGTCATTTTTATTATATTAGCTTAGCCTATCCATGAGCACATAATATTCTTCCAATTGTTTAGACATAACTTTTGTGTGAAAAGTGTTTTGCAATTATGTTCATATAATCCCCAGGTTAGTCTTGGCAAGCAGACTCCCAAATATTTCATATTACCAATGTTCTTTTAGATGGAATTTCTTTATCTTTTGTGGCTGGACTTTGTTGGTAACATAAAGAAATCCCAGTGATTTAAATGGGTTTATTTTATAGCCTGCAACTTTGCTAAAGTTGTTCATTGTTTCTAATAGTTTTTAGTTGATTCTCTAGGATTCTTTAAATAAATTATCATATCAAAGAGTAATAGTTTTGTTTCCTCATTACCTACTCTAATTCCTTCAATTTTTTTCTTCTCTTATTTCCAAAGTTAACATTTCTAGTACAATATTGAATAGTAATAGTGATAATAGAAAATCTTGTTTCACTTCAATATTATTGGGAATGCTTCTAGCTTATCCCCATTGAATATAATGCTTACTGATGTTTTAGATAGCTATTACTTATCATTTAACATACTAATCACTTAACATATCCCAAATTCATCATCTTATACAAATGGATGATGCCCCAAAATAATTATAATAGTAACATCAAAGATCACTGATCACAGATCACCATAATAAAAATATAATGAAAACTTTGAAATATTAAAAGAATTACCAAAATATGATAGAGATATGAAGTACAACCTGTTTGAAAATAGTGACAATACATTTGCTCAATAAAGGCTGACAAATCTTCAATTTGTTATTTTTTTAAAGTAATATTTGTGAAGCACAATAAAATAAGGTATGCCTATGATCAATTCTTGAAGAGAGTTCCATACAATTGGCCCTGGAAGCATGGATTACTCATGTTTTTCTAATTTGTTTATGTGAATTGTTATATCTAAGTCATGTATTTTTGGAATTTTTATTGGTGTAACATGTAGATTTAAATGTATTTTCTTTCATACAGCCTTCCAATCTTCCCAGTTTTTATCCAAAATTGAGTTTTTATTCCTTTAAACCACATTTAGACAGACCTATGTGGACATACATTACCTGTACAGATAATATATCTTTATATGCAGATCGCACTCTTTAAGACATGGAAAAAATTAGTTCTCAAATTTATGGATAGCAGAAAAGTTTTTTATTAAAGAAGGAATAAAGAAAATAAGAAATATGAATTATAATATATTTTCTAGTTTAGAATTGAATTGGTATAAAATTAAATAAGTAAATTAATTTAAGTAGTACTATATTTTCTTTTTTTATTTAATTCTTTTCATGAATCAATACTTTTCAAATTATTTATGCGTGCCTGTAAATTATGATTTGTAGTGATTTGTAGAAACTTATATAGTTCTTGTGTGTATCTTGGTAAGTAACTATTTTCTGGAGTAATGTTATTTTAACATATTTTTAATTAATTTTTTCAAATAAAAGACCCACTTTCTCTCCTTCCCACCTCCCTACATTCTCCTTCCCCCAATGAGAAAGCAAGAAAAAACAAAGTCCTATTACAAACATATAAGTATGTTTGGTTATGGCCAAAAAAATAACGTCTCAATCTACACTCTGAATCTATTACTTCTCTATCAGGAGCCAAGTAGTCCTTTTTCATCCCTAAGTACATTGGAATTATGGTTGCTCAATGTAATGAATAGAATTATTTGTCTTTACAATATTGTTAACATTATACAACTTGTTCTCCTGGTTCTGCTCACTTAACTTTGTAACTCTTCATGTAAATTTTTTTCAGGTTTCTCTGACTTGTCCCCTTCTACATTTCTTTTGCACAAGAATATTTGGTCACATTCATATACCATAACTTATTTAACCAGTTGCCAAAAGATGGGTATATTCTCTGCTTCTAATTTGTTAGAAGCTTCTCTTAATGTTTTGGTAAACATAGGTGTATTTCATCTTTAATTTCTTCTAGATATAGATCTATTAGTATTATTTATGGGTCAAAGAGTATACATAGTCTAATAGCTTTTTGAGCACAGTTTTAAATAACTTTCCAGAATAGTTGGACAGGTTTATACCTAACCAGTACAATTATCTGCTTATCTTCACACAGATTTTATAACAGTTGCAATTTTTCCTTTTTATCAACTTTGCCAATCTGATAGGTGTGAGTTACAACCTCGTGGTTTTAATTTTTATTTTCCTAACTAATGAGTTAGAACATTTTTTCCACTATAGCTACTGATAGCTTTAATTTTTCCTGAAAACAATCTTTTCATATACTTTTATTCTCACAAATTTGAACCAATTTCCTATATGTCTTAAAAATTCATCTTATCAGAGAAGTTATCTGGAAATATTGTTTTCCATTTACCTCATTTTCTGTTAATGTGAGTTGCATTGGTTTTATTTGTGAAAAAATATTAAATGTATATAACAAAAATTATATTTTACCTAGTGGGAACCCCCTTCCCATTTGGTCATGAACTCTTTCCATAGCCATAGATTTAACAAGTAATTTCTTCCTCACTCCTTTAATTTGCTTATGATATCATCCTTTATATCTAAATCGTGTACCCATTTTATCCTTATTCTTGACATATAGAATGATATGTTGGTTTTATAACTAGTTTCTGTCAAATTGTATTCTAATTTTTTTTCAACTATTTCTTGTCAAAAAATGAGTTCTTGTCCTGAAAGCTAGTATCAGAGTTTATCAAACATTATATGATTTTGCTCATTTACTTCTGCATTTTATGAACATAAACCTTTCCACTGACTAATTTATCTGTTACCCAATACCAAACTATTTTGATTATAGCTCTGTAGTATAGTTTGAGATCTGGTACTTCTAGATTTTCTTCCTTTGCACTCTTTTTTCTGTACTCCCTTGAGATTCTTGAACGGTTTTTCCTCTAGATTAATTTTTTTTCTACCTCTATAAGTCTTTGGTAATTTAATTCTGAACAATTAATTTGGTGGCATTGTCACTTTTATTTTATTGATGACTTTTCCATGAGCAATTAATACTTATTTAAATATGTATTTATACTTATTTAAATATGGCTTTATTTGTATTAAAAGCATTTGGTAAGTGTGTTAATATAGTTTCTATTTGTGTCTTGACAGGTAGAATATCATTAATTTTATACTCTATAGTGTTTTAAATGCTATTTCCCTTTCTATTTATTCCTGCTATATTTTGTTAGTAACATATAGAAATGTTGATGATTTGTGAATTAATCCTGTAAATTTGTTGCAATTGTTAATTATTTCAATTAGCATTTCAGTTGATCTAGATTCTCTAAGTAAACCATCATATCATCTGCAAAAAGTGATGATTTCGTTTCCCCTTTGCCTTTGCTATTCTTTCAACTTTTTTCTTGTCATTGCTATAGCTAACATTTCTATGCTGAATAATAATAGACCTCCGTAATATACCCAATTTCATTGGAAGGGTCTATAATTTATCTCCATTACTAATAATTACTAATTATTAAATACTATATATATAGTATAAATAGTATATTTACAATATACAATATATACCCTATACTATAATATATAAAATAAATAAATAATATATAAATACTATAAATATGCTAAAACACTTATTAATAACACTAGCTCTTAGTATTATATACTATATATATATATATATATATATATATACATATATATACTTAAAGGTGGATATCATTTACCATGTGAAGGAAAGAGGGGTGAGGAAGATAATTAAGCATTTATATAATGCCTACCATGTCCCAAACATTATATAAGTATTACTTCCCTTTCTCCAACTAGTTCTGTTCATTAGTGGGGGGAGGGAATATTTCATTTTTTCATCCCTTTCTAGAGAAGATAATTTTTCCTCAGTTCCCTCATTATTTTTCCTCCCTTTCTGTCCAATCCAGCCCTTATTTTTTTCATTCCTCATAGACTTAAAACTTTTGAGTTTTCCAGATTCTCATCTCTAAGCAGCTTTTGTGTCTGCCTTGTTAGAATTTGCCTTCTCCCTTACCCCATACATCTTTTCCATTGTGCCTCACTCTTTTATAAATGCCAATTCCTTCAGGTTACAGAGAAAACGCTAACTCATTGCAGCATTTCCCTGATTATTCAACATCCCACTAACCTACACACTCCCTGCCCTTGGCCTTTTCTTCTCTAGTTTGACTCAAAATCTCTTCCTTTTGGCACATGACTTCACACTCCCCCAAGCACCAGTTTCTCCCAGAAACTTCAACTCTCCCCCTCCAAAAGGAGAACAAGTAACCATTTCAAGCATCAAGTCCTCAAAGACAACTTCCAGTGCACCTTTCTTCACTGAATATCTCTCTTCACAGTGAACACCCTCCCACCACCATTTTTTCCCTCCTTTTTAATCATTCTTTGGCTTCCTAACCCACTTCCCCGCAGGACCTTTCCTTCCTGAGATACTAATACAAGTCATCTTCTCATATTTGCTCTCAACTTCACCCCATTACATCACACACCCTCCATCTCCTCACTTTCTCCCTTTCCCCTTTCATGACCCTCCCATTTTATGATTTATTCTTACAAAAAAGCATTGATTCCATTTGTAGGCTGAGTGCCACATAGTTCTGTGATTTATAGAGAAGACTTTTATTGGTCTCTCTGTTCTCCCTCTGTTACTTAAAAGTTGTATTCTTGACTGCTACATTCATTCACCTTTCCTGCCCATTGTCAAGAAGCAAATAATTTCTTCAGGTCTGATTTTCTAAGAATTTTTGAACACCTCTTTATTACTAAGCATCCACTTTTTTCATTTATCTTTAAGTTCTGATTTGCATAGTACATCACATTGGGGTGCATCCTTAATTTGATTGATATTCAGAATACATTATTTCATCTCTTCCTGTATTTTCTGTAGACCACAGAGACATCTGAAATCACTTTCTCTTTTGGCACATATTTTCTCTTTTGGAAATGTTTGAGAACTCATGTGTATCAGAGAAGATGTCTAGTCCTCCATCATGTTGGTCACATCACCCTAAAGTTTCAGTATCATTTTTTTAAAAATCAAATACACTGAAAATGTTTCCAACAAGATCAGGATGAAACAAGGGTAGTCACCTACATTATCATTCACCATAATGTTAAAATAATTTTTTGTAGAAACAAGAAAAAAGTAATTAAAGTAATAAGCATAAGCAGAGAAGAGGCAAAATTAGCTAATGATTGATTACTTAGCAAAGCCTAGAGATTCAATAGAAAAATTGGTACCACATAGATAGCAATATAGCAGAATACAAAAAAAATTAGAAAAATCATCAGTGTTTTTGTATTGGTAAGAAAAATTTACTTTATGTAGACACAATCTTATTGTAAAATAAAATGGAATTAAATATCTAACAATTAACCTAACACATGCAAAGATTTGTATAGATAAAGCAAATCAATTTCACAGAAATAAAGCAAAATCTAAATGAAAAGATAATCAATGTTCATGGATTGGCCATTAGAGCATGGGAGAAAATGATACTATTTAAATGTTCATACAGATTTAGCTCTATATCAATCAAATTATCAAGGAGACACTTCCTAAAAATAAAGACTGAATTCAAGTGAAAATAAAGATGTAACAAATATCAAAGCAAATTTTTTTAAAGAAGGAATGATAGGATCAGGGAATTTAATTTTCAAAACTATAGTATTGAATTTTTAAAATAACAAAGTTTATGAATGTTAGATTATAAAAAGACTTAGAAAAAAATTAGCAATCTGAACTAAAATTAAAAGAAAATCAATAATGCAAAATACATTCAATAAAAGTGTTAGAATAGCTGGATAGTAGGTTGGTCAAAAATAACTTTAGAACATTTCTCACACCACATACACACACACACACACACACACACACACATACACATACACATACACATTATTGTTGTTCAGTCATTTCAGTCATGTTCTTTGTGACCCCATTGGAGGCTTTCTTGGCAAAGACACTGAAGTAGTTTGTCACTTTATTCTCCAGCTCACTTTACAGATGAGGAAACTGAGACAAACAAGGCTAAGTGACTAGTTCAGGGTCACATAGCTAGTATGTGCCTGAAGAAAGATGAATCTTCCTGACTCCAAGTCCAACGTTCTACCTATAGTGCTCTGTATGTATGAAAATACACACATACATATATACCATATGTATATCTAAAAAACATACATATGTGTGTATCAATACAATAACTTCTGCCTATTTAAATTAGCTCACTAAAAAGACACATTCTTTAAAAAAAAAAAGTTAGAAGAGAATCAAAGGCTATAAGTATCAACATGATAAACATTGACAAGGGGAATGTTATAAAATAAGTGTAATAATATTTTTCCAAAACTATTTCCTCTTCTAAACTTTACCATTTATCTTCAGTTATTCTTTATTCCATTTTTCTCTCTTTCTCATTCCCTACATCCAATCAATTGCCAAATCTTATTGATTTGACCTTCCCCAAATCTCTTACATCCTCCCTATTCTTATCATTCATACAGCTATATTCTATTACTTCCCTTAATGAAAGTATCATCTTTTTTAAAATAGATGCTAACTGGGGCAGCTAGGTGGCACAATGGATAAAGTACCAACCCTGAAATCAGGAGGTCTCAGAAAATAAAAAGAACTTTCCAGTAACTATTGGAAAATTGAAAATTATTCATTTGTGGCAGACAGATCTGAAAAAAATGTGAATTTTTCTTTCTCACTCTAAGGTATAGATGTAGCACTTAACACAAAGAAGACATAAGGGAGTGACTGGAGTCAGCAACCAGACACAGAAAAACAGAATGAAACAGAGCATCTTGAAGCAGAATGAAGAAGAGATGAGACGATAGGATAAGAGAGAGGAAAGAACAGGAAAAAAAAGGAGTTGATGCTTCAAGATCAGTTTAGCAGAGAACAACAGGCATTGCAGTTGCTGCTGGGAGCTGATCTGATTGGAGGAAGTACCTTGATCTTTACTGCCATCTTAGCATTTGAGAAAGGAAATTTTCTCAGAGCCCAATGAACAGATCTGAATAGCTCTTTAGCTTGCAAACTTAAGGAAACTGTTTTAATGAGAGTTAAAGCTGCCTCTTCCTGTTGAGGAAGCTGTGTAGACTTCAAGTTTAGGATTTCTGCTTTCACTAAAAGAGCTTAACGCTGTTCTAGTAGGTTGGGGAGCATCCTGCAGGGAGATGACTTCTCACATGAAGAAAGCTAGACTTTCATGCCCATCAAACAACTAAAAATATAAAGAATGGCAAGTTCTCCTTGCACTGAAAATATGGATTTCTCTGTTCCTATGTTCTACAACAGTACAGCCACAAGATCATGTGAGAATCAATGTCTTCTCGTCATACTTTCCACACTCCAAAAATAAAATTAACCACAGAGCCACTATAAACAACTATTGTCTAAGATGCCAAATACTGTGAGCCAGGAACACCTGAGAACAGTCCTAGGCTTTAGGTTCAGGTTTATAATATGAGACACTATGAGACCCCAAAATTCAGTTTAAAAACAACTGTGTTGATAAGATTTCAAAGGAATCAATTCATGGTTTTGAAAAAAATATATACTAACAGATAAAACACCACTTCATCTCAGTAGATGCCACAATCAGCAATACTAGATCAGAAAGAAATTCTCACAGAGCTGTCAAAATCCCACTAAAACCTCTGACACCCAGACTCCATTGGTTCGATATTTCATAACTTTCAGGATTCAGGGAAGACAAAAATATCTTAAGCCATTTTAGGACCCATTCAATTTTTTTTAAAAAAATAACTTTTTGTTGACAGAACCCATGCCAGGATAATTTTTTACAACATTATCCCTTGCACTCACTTCTGTTCCAATTTTTCCCCTCCCTCCCTCACCCCCTCCCCCAAATGGCAAGCAGTTTTATACATGTTAAATAGGTTACAGTATATCTTAGATACAATATATGTGTGCAGAACCAAACAGTTCTCTTGTTGCACAGGGAGAATTGGATTCAGAAGGTATAAATAACCTGGGAAGAAGAACAAAAATGCAAACAGTTTACATTCAATTCCCAGTGTTCTTTCTCTGGGTATAGCTGCTTCTGTCCATCCTTGATCAATTGAAACTGAGTTAGATCTCTTTGTTGAAGAAATCTACTTCCATCAGAATATATCCTCATACAGTATCGTTGTTGAGGTATATAATGATCTCCTGGTTCTGCTCATTTCACTTAGCATCAGTTCATGTAAGTCTCAACAATCCTCTCTGTATTCATCCTGCTGAGGACCCATTTAATTTGCATAAATTTTCACATAATTGTAATTAGCATGCACATTTTTGTTTTGATTCTACTTTTTTCACACTATATCATTTAAGTAATTTTATATTTCTCTCCTATTATTCTTCATGTTCATATTTTATCACACTACAAAAATGTCTCTTTATGTTTTCATGCCATGTTGAACCTTCTTCAATAATGTATGCACAAATTGTCTTTAATTTCCTTTGAAGACCTGCCCAGTTTGAATAAAATAAGTGCTATTCTACCACAGAAGGATATGTCTTACTGAAGATTTTTTAAAGATGGGCATATTTGTAAGCAAAAGGATAAGAAAAGCTTGAAGATGACACAAAGAAAGATAGGGAATTAATCACTGGGTAAAATACCAAAGGAAACAGTAAGGCTAAGGGAAGGAATAAGGATGAAATGAAGGGTCAAAGTAGATTGGTCTTGGCAAGGTAAAGTGTTGTCTCTTCCTCTGTGACTATAGGAAAGGAGAAAAGAATGGGGGATCATATAGATAGGTTTTAATGTGTAGAGAATGAAGGAAAAGGGGTGTTCCTTTGAATGATAATAAAGAGGGACCTTAGAGGAGGTGAAGGGGATACAAGAAAAGGGGAGAGTAATAAAAAGGAGGATATATTGGGGAAAGAGGTGGTCAGAAGCAAAACATTTTTGAAGAGGTACAAAGTGAAAGGAGAGAAGAGAAGAAATGGGAGGGAATATAGTTAGCAATAGTACTTGTGAAAAGAATTTTGAAGGTTTCTCTGCTGAAGGCCTCATTTCTCAAATGTAGAAGGAACTGAATCAAATTTATATTAAAAAAAAAAGGAGCCATTCCCCAGTTGAAAATGATAAAAAGATATGAACTATGCCCTATAGGTTATAAATGGCATATCCTTCATCATGCATATCCTTCAACCTAACAAATCCACTGCTAGGCATGAATCCCAAGAGATTTTTTTATAAAGGAAAAGGAGAGAGAGAGAGAGAGAGAGAGAGAGAGAGAGAGAGAGAGAGAAATATTTATAACAGCTTTTTTCTTGGGGCAACAAATTGAAAAGTAAAAGGATGCCCATCATTTGAAGAAGCAATAAATAAATTGTGGTATGTGATTATGATGGAATACTTTTGTTCTTTAAGAAATGATGAAAGGATGCTTTCAGAAAAACTGGAAAGTCTCTCAAAAACTCATGTAAAATGAAATGTACTGTGTACAAAATAACAATGTTGTGGGATGATCAGTTATGAATAACTTTGCTATTCTCAACAATACATTGATCCAAGACTATTCAGAAGGACTTATAATGAAAAATACTATCCATACCCATAGAAAGAACTGATTGTATCTGACTATAGATTTAGAGGGAACTTAAGTAAAGAAATTTAGAAAAGCTACTATAACAAGTGTGATAGTTAATCAAAGAATAAAAGCTTTTCCACAAAGTAGTTTGGGGCCATTTTTTCCATTCAATAGGACATTAAGAGGAGCAAAACGGGGGCCTGGAAGGAAAACTCAGATTTGGAATTTGGAAAGTTACACACATTGATAGGATAATTAGTCAAAGAAATCAAGAATAAAAATGTGTAGTTGAATTAAAGAACTTTCCAACTATAAAAGTGTTATAAAAATGGGACTGAATGCTTTGGAAGGTATTGAGGTCACCCCAAACTGAAGATATTCAAGTAGATAATGGATAGACAGTAGTCAAGTATTCTTGACAAGTAGTCTGGTATACAAGATTTGCTTAATCATGGGTTGAACTAGATAATCTCTAAAAATTGTTTCAAGTCTGAGACTATAACTACACAATGAGTTTAAGATTTCAGTAGGATATTCAGAAATATCCAAAAAGTAGTTAGAAATTTTAGTCTAAAGCACGGAAGAGAGGGAAGAATTGTCATTGTTTGTAGAGAGGTGACAGTGAATTTTCAGGATTGGTTGATATCAGTATCTATAAAGAAAGAATAAAAATGGATCCATTATCCTGATTGATATACGGACAACTCCCTTCTCCCTTAGTTCAACTGAGACAAGGTAAGAATTTTTTTTTCATTAAAAACTAAATTCTGAAATTAGCCTGCTCATCATTTCTCATAGGACAATAGTATTCAATAGGACATTCACATTACCACAGCTTAATCCACAAAATAAATTTTTACTTTAAATAAACTTAAATAAGAAACATTTTGAAATATCACAATGTTTAAAATTTTATAAAATTTGATAAAATTAATTTGAAAAAACTTTCTCATCTTTTAATTTCTGTATATTTTTTCAAATTTTGTGGCTATAATGATATTTTATATAATTGTAGAATCAGTGTATAAATTTTTGTTTTGATTCTCTTTTCAGAAGAGAATCACTTAACAAGTCTTTCTATGTTTCTCTTTTCAGAATTCATTTGATTTATTTTATCATAGCATAGAAACACTCTATTGTTTTCATGTCATGTTCAACCTTCTCCAATAATTGTTTGCATGAATTATTTCCAATGTTATTATTACAATTAATATTTAATAATAATAATAAATTAATATTTTTGTAAGTCCAAGAATATAAGCAGTTATTCAGCTCTGATTTTTTCCAGGGTCATAGAACCTATTTGGGAAGTAAAAAGCAAAAAACAAACCAAAAAAACTATTGTTCAAATCAAATTAATTCCTTCACCTTTAATTTTCCCCACACTTTTATTTCCATCCCACTCAATTCAACCCCACCCACAATATCACCTTCAAAATCTACTGTGTTCTTTAAAATACTTATTCCATAGGTAACAAACTTGCTTTCATTTTAAAACCTTTTCTGTTATCATCTTTCCATCATGTTGAATACACTCAAATTTAGTACTTATCTAATGATAAAGCTTCCCTGACTACTCTTTCCAAAACTGGTTCACTCATACCTTGATTCACTGATAATGATATATAAGCTAGAATACTCCTCTGCTCCCCACTGCTATTTTGAAACTATCCTTTTCTATCATTACTCTTTAACTTCTATTAAATTCTTCTATAAAATTTTCTATCATTACTCTTTAACTTCTTTTAAATTCACTGTGTGTGGATGACCATCAATTGGAGAATGTTTAAATAAGCTGTGGCAATGTGAATGTAATTGAATAAGAAATGATGAGCAGGCTAATTTCAGAAAAACCTGGAAAGATTTACATGAACTGATGCTAAGTGAAATGAGCAGAATCAAGAGAACCTTGTACACAGTTACAAGATTGTGTAATGGTCAACTATGATAGACTTAGCTCTTTTCAGCAATGAAGTGATCCAAAACAATTCCAATAGACTTGGGATTGAAAATGTTATCCATACTCCAAAGAAGGAGAATGAATGCAGATTGAAACATGCCATTTTCACTTTTTTGTTATATTTTACTTGTTCTGATTTTTTTTCACAATGAGACTAATATGGAAATATGTTTTAAATGATTATACATGTATCACATATCAGATTGCTTGCTGCCTTGAGAAGGGGGGAGGGAAGTTAAAGATTGTCACTCAAAATCTTACAAAAATGAATGTTGAAATTAACTTTACATGTAATTGGAAAAAATACTATTAATTTAAAAAAAAAAACAATTCACTCAATGTAGAGGGCTGAAACACTTGAGTCATTGTACTGAGGTCGGTTCAAGCACTTAGGGCTAATTACTGATTGGACAATACTCTATGGGCATATGCTTGGAAAATGGTCCTTCTCACTGTCCTGTGCTGGCTCAATGATTGGGATATACAGAGGATTGTAGGGGGGACTAAGGGGTGAAGTAAGACGAGTCAGGGTCATTCCTTGCGGTAGACAAGGAAGAAGGCAGCCCCAGAGATTCTGCTTCCATCCTGTTCAATTCTGCATCTAAAGACCAAGAATAAAGACTAAGGACTTTTGCTCATACTGACTCCAGCTGATTCTGGGGTGTCTAGGGTGCTAGCACGGTCGTCACAACTCAATCTAAATATATCACCCAAACAAGATTCTAGTAATTGCTATATATGTACTGCCAGAACCACTTCTTCCTTTCTCAAAAAGTTTAGAACTTGGTCCACAGTCTGTCTTCGCCAACTCCTATACTTAGAATAAGGAACTTCAACATATATATTCATCCTCCAACAAACACCCCAAGGTCCCAGCTCCTTAAGCTGTGCATGTCTTATAACTAGTATTCTTCTATTCCCCCCAAGCTACAAATGATAAGATGTTTGACTTGCCATAAGTCTCAATTTTTCCATTTCCCTTCTTCATGAACTCTAAAATTCCTTTTAACTGTTGTCATTCTGTCTTTCCCTTTCCCTTGCAAGCCCTGATCTTGGATTCATGACCTCTTGATCTTATCTTATCTTATCTTATCTTGATCTTATCTTCTTTCAAGTCCCTTACTCTTTTATCAGTCTTGCCCTGCAAAGCCTCAGATTTGAATTGTTTTCACCACCAGTTGTCTTCTCCTGTTCACATTATTCAGTGAAGCTGGAGAAAATCACAGAATTGTGCTTAATGTTACAAATTAATGTTTTGTAATCTCAAATGACACCTCATTTGCAGCAAGACAATTCTAATAGAGTTATTATCCAGCTCACCACAATAGTTTTTCTAAGCTTTTTTCATGCCTAGAAAGCAGTTATATGACTGAGTAGATAAATTGCTAGACCTGGAGTCAGGAATATCTTTTATATATGACCTCAGACATTGTATAATTTTAGCGAAGTCACTAGACCTCTGTTTGCTCCAGTTTCCTCAAAAGTAAAATGGGGTAATAATAAAACCTGTCTCTCAAGGATGTTGTGAGGATTAGATGAAATAGTACATATTCAGCACTTAATGATAAATGTTCCCCTCTCCCTTCTTTTCATCCCTAACCCAGTCTCTCTCACTCATACCCTCTCTTGTAAGGACCGGATCTCCGATTTTATTTTTTTTTAAATGCAATTAACTGAGGGCTTCCATTTCTCCCTTATACCTCATCTCATATCACAGCCACTATCCCCTCTTTTGCCTTTATCTCATTTGAAAAAGTTTCTCTCCCTTATTCTTAGCAAGATCAACAATTTCCATCCCATCTTATCCCATGCTTTACTCCTTCTATTATCTTCACTATCTTTCTAATGTTCAATGTCTCCCCATCTCCATCTATATCTTTGACATATCCCAAAAGCAGAATGATTCTCTATTTCCTACAAACATATCCATGCCTCCCTATCTTCAAAAAACTTTCACATAAGTATCTCTGCCAACTAATATTCCATATCTTCATTCCTTTTCATAATTAAACTTCTTGTAAAAATTATCTAGAACTAACAGTCTGACTTCTAATCTCATCATTCAACTGAAGCCACTCTTTCTGAAGTTACTAATGATTTTAATTACCAAAACCAAAAGCCTATTCTGACTCCTCATCCTTTGTAGTCTTTCTTCAACTTCTGACACTTTACATCAGTTTTTTTCTTTTTCATACTCTATTCTCTCTATATTTGGTCTTTTAAAAAAAATTCATTCTTTTCTTGTTCTTCCTCTGCCTAACCACTTCTCAGCATTTTTATTCCAGTTATATTTGCTAATGATGGGTGTCTCCCAAAATCCTCTTCTCCTCTCCCCTTTTACTATTTCAATTAATGATTTCTTTAAATCTCATTGATTCAATTATAATCTCTAAACAGATGATCCTCAGATCTACATTTCTAGCTCTAACATCTCCTAGGATCTCCAGATTCTCATTTCCTACTGAATTGGGCATCTTGAAATGTATCTTAAACTCTACATTTCCAAAACTTTTATTTTCTCCCAAATCTTTCCCTCTTCTTAATTTATCATCCTATCAGTCACCCAGGCTCAGAACCTAGATATCATCCTTAACTCCCAACATTTTTTCACCCTCTACTTTCAATCCGTTGCCAAGATCTGTCTACTTTTTGCAACATCTCTTATATATAACCTTTTCTGACCTTTGACACTTTCAAACTCCTGATATAAGCCCTCATCATTTTACACTATATATTGTAATAGTCTTCTGGCTGGTTTCCTTGCCTCAAGTATCCCTACTCCATTCCAGCCTCTACTCATCTACCAAAGTGATTTTCATATATTGAAGGTCTAACTATGTCATCCACACCCACATTCTCAATAAACTGCAGTGAATCCCTATTACCTGAAGGATCAAACATAAAATGCTCTGTCTTTTAAAACCCTTAATAATCTGACTCCTGTTTATCTTTCCAGTTTTATCATACTTTACTTACTTTCACCTACTATATGATTCAGTGACACTAGCCTCCTTGCTATTCATACAAGACACTCTATCTCTTGACTCCCATGCATTTTCATTAGCTGTCCTTCATGCTTAACATTTTCTCCCTCCACACCTCCACTTCCTGGTTTTTATTGTTTCCTTCAAATTTCAGCTCAAATACTGCCTTCTACAAGAAGCCTTTCCTGTGTCCCCTACACACACCTTATGCTAGTGCCTTCCATCTCAGCTCAATATACATACATATCTTACATGTACATATTTGTTTGTATGTCATCTTCCTCCATTAGACCATGAGCTCCTTGTCAAACAGAAACTGTTTTTTATTTCCTTTGTATCTCTAGGATATATTAGTACCTAGTACATTACTCACCCATAGTAGATGCTTAATGTTTGTTGACTTAAATTTGTTGAATAAAGATTCCATGGCCATGTGAGAATTTAATTTCATTTTTTTATTTAGCTTTGTCAATATATTGAGCTTAAAGGTGTTAGTTCAATATGACTTTTTTTGCATTTTTATGGTTAGTGAGTCTGGCTATCGATAATTTGTGTGTGTGTGTGTGTGTGTGTGTGTGTGTGTTTTAACGAATTCTAGTTTTTAGCAAAAACTAACTTGAATTGGATAAACTGAATGAAGACCTTTCATAAGAATGTGGCCTCAACCTTCCTATTTATAACTTGAAACTTTGCAATGACAAGTTGTATTATAGCCCAAATCTGCAGGCATTTGATTATCTTAGATAAATATATATTTTCCTCCTGTCCCTCCTCTCCCAACCTTTTCATTAAGATTAAGTTCCTAATATGGTAAAGAGTATGTCATTTGCTAGTATTCTTTTCTCTGGGTAAATTAGAATGTAAATCCAAACTCCCAGTTGGTGGGAAGAAGGGCCAGGAAGGAAGATGGAGAGTCTTCCACTTTAGGATCTATATAAGCTTTCATTTTGCAGCTTGCACTTTGAACTCCTATACTGATGACACCTTGTCTGTTGGGAGTTGCCCTTTCTTATGAAACTGTAATAAATCCTTTTTGCTTTTTACCTTGAGAGTCTCTGATTTTAATTTGGATAAGGGTCACTGATCCACACAGTTTTGGGGCCTGTCGTGGATAATTCCTGTTTGTGAGGGGTCTCTTTTGAATCCTTATGGCAGGTGCCTTCTGGAGAATTTTTTGGTGGTCCTTGGACTTAGCTTCTAATCCAAAGAGGGAAATTCCCTCAGGGAGACATTCAGAGAAAGCAAAAACAAAAGTAAATAGAGCACCAGATTGAGCTAATGAAGACAGAGGATTAATTCAGTTCAGGAGATAAATCAAGAGAAAAAAGTTTGGAATAAATCACATAAGTTGTGTACACAAGCCAGGGTGGACAAGAAACTAGTGAGCTGAGGGGAGATTCTAAGTGGTTTGAGTCATAAGAGTACTTTCCCTTTGATAAGAACTGATGAATGGCCTGAGTAACTGGGATTGGGAGATTCTAAGTGTATTTCCCTTTAATATAGGAAGACTCTAAGCAGCATGAGTCCATAAGAGTTCTTCCATTTCCCTTTGGTAAAATCAGATCAAAGGAGACAAGATACTGTGAACCATAGAAAAGGAACAATCTAAAGTGACTGGCTCTAAAGCTTATCTTGGGTCCTGGAAAATAGCCCTTTAAGAAATAGGCTTAAGAATTGAGGTGAAGTAAATACTGTTGTTTTCTTTGGGCAGATGCCCAACTTGAAGGAAATGTCTTCTGGCCCAGGTGTAAATGTGTCAACAGTTGAATCTATATGTAAATTCAAAGGAGCCATTTAGTGAGTGTGTAGTCATTTGGTTGCCAACTGCAGAACAATTTATATTGAAGGAAGAGGAAAAAAGAGACCCCATCCTTGGAATCCCCTCTTCATCACCTCTCCTATGCCTGTGGCTCCAGAACTCTCCTCTTCACCTCCACCCAAGGAGGGGCAAAGAATAGGAGCTTGATTGATTAAAAAAATCAAGAGGATTTAAAAGCAGTTTGTATTTGTGTGTGTGTGTGTGTGTGTGTGTGTGTGTGTGTACCTCTGTTTTGTCTTCTGTGTTTCTCTTAGCTGTATTACAAAGGAAAAGATCTGGTCATATGGAATTTAAAAGTTCTTGCTTTGTACATAATTGGATTTATGCAAATAGCTTTTAGCTAGAGAGAGGAAGGATTTGTTCTGATTTAGGGAAAGTTTTTGACTGTCACGTCAAAAAGAAAAAATTGACATGTTTTAATAGATCTGAAACTGGCCAATTTGGGTCTACAAAAATAGTTAAAATTATAGAACTGCTAGAACATTTTAGCAGATTCTGGAGCTTTTGAGACTAATCATTAAGTTGCTTGGCACTGTCTCTCAGCCAGCTAACTTGAGTCAGTCCATTGTATTTTTAAGTAGGCCTATTTTACATGATTAAAAACCTTCAGAGGGCCGGAAAACTGAGGTTTACCAAAAACAAAAACAAAAAAATCCTCTCTCTGGGAATTCCCATGCTACTCTCCCTTGGAGAGGTTTGTTCTGGCTAGGTTGGTGTCCCTGGATGGCCTAGTGGCCTAGATTCTTCTGGGGTTTGTGCTGGTGCCCCAATACCTTCAACATGGCTCCTTGGCATTTCCAGCATGGAAGGTGGGCCAGTCACTGGCCACAGATCTCCAGCCTGACACCTGGGTTCAAAATTCACCTATCCTCTTCCCTAGGGTCCTAAAGTTAATCAATTTCTTTTTCTTCTTTTTTTTTTCTGAGGCAGTTGGGGTTAAGTGATTTGCCTAGAGTCACACAGCCAGGAAGTGTTAAGTGTCTCAGGCCAGATTTGAACTTAGGTCCACCTGACTGCAGCTCTGGTGCTCTATCCACTACACCAATTAGCTGCCCAATGTCAATTTCTTTTTTTTTTTTTAATAGCTTTTTACTTATAAGATATGTGAATGGATAATTTTTCAGCATTGTCCCTTGCAAAACTTTCTGTTTCAACTTTCCCCCTCCTTCCCTCCACTCCCTCCCCTAGATGGCAGATAGACCAATACATGTTAAATATGTTAAAGTATATGTTAAACACAATGTATGTATACATATCCATGCACTTATTTTGTTGTACAAGAAAAATCGGACTTAAAAATAAGGTAAAAATTACCTGAGAAGGAAAACAAAAATGCAAGTGGACAAAAACAGATGGAGTAGAAATGCTATGCAGTGGTTCACACTCATTTCCCATAGTTCTTTCTCTGGGTGTAGCTGATTCTCTTCATTATTGAACAATTGGAACTTATTTGGTTCATCTCATTGTTGAAGAGGGCCACGTCCATCAGAATTGATCATCATATAGTATTGTTGTTGAAGTATATAACGATCTCCTAGTTCTGCTCATTTCATTCTGCATCAGTTCATGTAAGTCTCTCCAGGCCTTTCTGAAATAATCCTGCTGGTCATTTCTTAAAGAAAAATAATAGTTCATATCATTCATATACCACAACTTATTCAACCATTCTCCAATTGATGGGCATCCATTCAATTTCCAGTTTCTGGCCACTACAAAAAAGGCTGCCACAAACATTTTGGCACATATAGGTCCCTTTCCCTTCTTTAAGATCTCTTTGGGATATAAGCCCAGTAGTAACAACTGCTGGATCAAAGGGTATGCACAGTTTGATAACTTTTTGAGCATAGTTCCAAATTGCTCTCCAGAATGGTTGGATTCGTTCACAACTCCACCAACAATGTATCAGTGTCCCAGTTTTCCTACATCCTCTCCAATATTCATCATTATCTTTTCCTGTCATCCTAGCCAATCTGAGAAGTGTGTTCAGAGTTGTCTTAATTTACATTTCTCTGATCAATAATGATTTGGAGCATCTTTTCATATGGCTAGAAAGTTTCCATTTCTTCATCTGAAAATTGCCTGTTCATACCCTTTGACCACTTATCAATTGGAGAATGGCTTGATTTCTTATAGAATCAATTCTCTATATATTTTGGAAATGAGGCCTTTATCAGAACCTTTAACTGTAAAAATGTTTTCCCAGTTTATTGCTTCCATTCGAATCTTGTCTGCCTAATGCCAATTTCTTAAAAGTCCTTCTTACAGTCCTTGTGCTGGAAATGGGAGTCCTGCATATTCCTCTTCCTTGTGTATATAGAGTGGGTGAAAGGGTTGAATTGAATAGATGGACTTGAAAGGACAGTTTTCTACCACCTTAAATTTGATTATCAAAATAATGGACCATTTGATAAGATGGGTGGAAACTTTCCCCTGAAGTTTGCTGTTCTAAGAGGGGTTAATGGAACATATTGTAACTAAGTATGTAACTAAGTGAAGTAAAATGATTTGTGTAATGTTGAATAGATAACAATCTACAACATGAAGATAAGCTGTGAACTTTCTAGGACGAATCTCTTAATATTATCAATGTAAGATTATTTAGGATATGTGATTCTTGAGAGCTAAATTTACCTGAAGCTTTGATTAATGAGATTTGCTATTTGAGATAAAATCTCTCAAGACTGCAGCTGACATTATTTGGAATTCAAGTATAATTGATGGATCATCAAGTCAGTAACCCATCATCTGAAAGATTCCAGAATCTACTCAGAGAAATCTGGGCAAGATAGGACAACCTTCACCTTTGCTTAAGGTGGGATCCTTCTGACTCAGGTGCCCCATTGTGTTACTTTGAATAAGAACCCACATGATTATTCCTGAATCTGGCTACAAGATGGAATTGTTACTGCATGATTGATTGCCAGCTGTGAAACAGAATTAAGGATGTTTTACCTTGTCATGTATGTATTTCCAGGCTGAGGACTAAAGGAGCAGTTTTGATGTTATTATAATCATGTCCCTGCTTTTTCCTCTTATGGCACATTTTTATAATCAGGGCAAGTGTTCAGTAGAAGTCACAAGCACAATTCAAGTATGTAAGACTTTGCAGCTTTCAAACTGAAAATATGTGGTTATTACATCCTAAATAAGTAGGTGATTATTTGGCCTAGTCATCTATCTGTTGCTTGATGCATTTATCTGTTCATTTTAGCATTTCTGTTAATGCTGACTTCATGATAGGTGTCTTTATTTGTGAAGAGATAACTATTCCAATGACTGGGGACACAAATTGTTGGGATGATAGGTGGCCCCAGATAGGAGTTGGGGGTAAAGATCCACAAGTTATATGTTGAATAAGCTCATTAAACTCTAGGCCATAGTCAAAATAATTGAGGCACTGGATGTGTTAGCAGACTAAGCCCAGAGGGATTTGAGACTTAAGGATGAGATGATTGAAGAAATATATCAAGGGTGTGAGAGGTCTTTGAAGGTTAATAAATAAGAGGAAAGACTGAATGGGATAAACTGGGTAAAGACCTCTCATAAGAAAGTGGCCTCAACCTATACCCTAATTATAACTTGAAACTTTGCAATAATAAATTGTACTATAGCCCAAAGCTGTAAATATTTGATTATCTTAAATAAATATACATTTCCCTCCACACCCCCACCTTTTCATTAGCGTTAAGTTCCTAATATGGTGAAGAGTGAGTCATTGACTAATATTCTTTGTCTCTGGGTAAATTAGAATGTAAGTCTGGATTCCCAGCCAGTAGGAAGAAGGGCAGGGGTTTCCATGTTCGTGTCTATATAAGCTTGTATTTTGCAGCTTGCCCTTTGCACTCCTATACTGAAGACAATTTGTTTGTTGGGAGTTGCCCTTTCTCTAGAGATCATAATAAATCCTTTTTGCTTTTTACCTTAAGAGTCTCTGATCATAATTTGGGTAAGGTTCACTGTCCCATACAAACTGGTTCATATATTTGACCACTTAGGGATTTGAAAATGAGTATTGCCTATACATTTCTTCCATTTCCTCACAGATTAAGCATGTTACCATTTTTCAGAAATATCTATGGCAACAAAAAAATATCTAGTTAGTTTCTTCCCTTCTTATTGTGAATTCATTGGGTTTTTATGCAAAAATTAATAGAAACAATTTCTGAGTCAGAACAGACCTCAATGGTTATGTCTTCAACTCATTCCTGAAAAAAAGAATCTCTTCTATAACTTGGTGATCCATTTTGAAATCCACAAAAATAAGGGACTCCCTGCCTCCTAGAGCAGTCTTTTGAATATTAAGCGATTTTGTCTAAATTTGTAATTTTAGCAGTTCTGGCCTTTTGTATCCAGGTGTTTCCACAAGGCAAGGGGAAGAAACAGAATTCATCATAATGAATCCATAATCTACACCAGAGCTTTTTTCCACTTGTAATCCCTTTTCATCTGAGAAAATTTAAGTATATAATATATAAAATAGGTACCAAATCAAACATTTATTGATAATAAATCATCATTTCACAACCCCACTATGTGCCAGAGTCTGTGCTAAATACTGTAATATTATCTCATTTGATCTTCACAACAGATTCCCCACCCCACCCCCCCAATCTTCACTCAGTCTCCCATAAGAACAAAAGAAAGGGAACTTCCTAGTGTGGCCAAGGCCCCTGGGGTTTTCCATCCCATTTTTAGCCTCGGGGGCACTGAGGCAGAGCCCCCACAGCCCTTTGCCTGGGAGTAAAAATAACCCTTGATGACTGAATTTAGTGACTAACATTGTTCTAGGATCTTCCTCTCTCCAATTCCTACTCCACTGTTACAGAGGCAAATTTAGAGGTAGGGAATAAAACCCTAGAGGATGACCAGCCCAGCATCAGTCTGATGCTGACCTCAGATGTTCATAGACTTCTGATCATCTTTTTTCCAAAAAGAAAGGCTCATAATGAGGTAAGACTAAAAAGATTCAATTTGGGGGGGACCATTGATGAAAGCTAGGGTACCTGTGCTCATATCTTTCCCTGTCTCTTAGAATATATTTATTTTGTCTATTTCTCCTTGTTTTGTGGAAGGAGAAGTCTTCAAAGTGATGGAAGATGACCAAAAGCTGCCTCCCTTCTTCTATTTTGGATCTTGATTAAAGGACAGATATATTCAGAGGAGGAGAGCAATGGACCCAGAATGGGGAAGGGATAAGAAGAATGCTTAGAAATGGAGATCAGAGACTCAGCTTGAGATTTTCCTGTTATAAAATATAAAAATTACAATCCTAGCCAGGTTGGTCGAGACTGGAGTTGGTTAAGGTATAAACACAAAGTGGAAACAGAAATAGAGACAGAAACAAAAAGATTTTAATCTAAGGAATTAGAGCTCTAAATAATAAGTAATAAATGTAACAAGTAATAGTATTGTTAAGCTAACATTAAAAATCCAGAGGCTAAGCCTAGGTCCAATTTTAGTCTAACTTATGGGCTAGTTCAGGAGTGTTGTTCCTAAACTGGTTGAGATCTAAAAACTATTAGTGAAATAAATTAGACTTGCTCCTGCCCTGTGTTATGCTGAGAATGATTTTTATCATGGGCTAAGTGCCCTTCCTGAGCTAAAATAGAAACTATTCCTGAGCTGGGTTTATTTGGACATTACTTCTGAAATGGGTTCTGGGTATAGAGGATGAAAGTGGAGAAAGGAAGCACTGACCTTAACATCCAGGAGATAATCTGAGCTGGACTGTGCTGGAGATTGTTCCTGTGATGGGGTTGAAATGGGAACTCTTCCTGTGCTGTTCTTGAAGTGTTCATGATCTAATCTGATCACGAGAGATGTTTCTGTGCTAAGATGAAGATATTTTTGTGCTACCCTAGAGGTTTTCTCCTGAGTTGGTAAATTTTCCTATGCTAGGCTTTTCCAGAACTAAGTCAGTAGATGTTCCTGTGCTATCTGGAAACTATATTGAAAATAGAGATTAGGAGAAAACTTTTATTGGGCTGGGTTAGTATCTATTCCTAGAACTAGAGTGTACTAAGTTGGAGATTGGTTGGGAGCTGGTTCAGAACTATTCTCATATATGCACCTATGATAAGCTATTCCTGGGCTGATCTATGAGTTGTTTCTGAACTAGTGCTAGAACAGTTCTAAAGAGGGCTTAGAATAGTCTAGTCTGGTCCTTTTCTTGAACTGGATTGGGACCTATGATGTGTTGTTGGGTTGAGTTTTCAGATATTCCTGAGCTGAATTGGAGGTTGGTTGTGAGTTGGGTTGGGTACTATTCCCAGGCTTAACTTAACTTTTCCTTAACTGGGCTGAGGAGATCTTAAACTATCCTGGGATCTGTTTCTGGACTGGGATAAAATGGTATGGTTATTCTTCCTGAAATAGGTTGAAAATACCCCTGTTCTGTCTAGAAACTTTTCCTGGGATGATCTGAGCTAGTAACTGTTCTTATACTGGTCTTAGTTGGATTAGGCAAATGATGGTTCTGGGCTCAACTGAGAGATATTCCTGAGCTACATAGGTTGGACTGGGTGTTCCTTCTAAAATTGGTTTCCTTGTGCTGGAAATTATCCCTGAACAGAGCTAGACTGGACTGGACTGGGCTAAGGGATAGTCCTAAGATTTACTAGGAACTATTCCTATTCCATAATAGAAACAGGAAAGCTCAGGGACTGCAAGTTAAATGAGTTAAGGGACAGTCTGATGTTGGGATAAGGAAAAAGTTGTTCTTGGGTTATAGGTCTTTCAAAGGTGTAGGTAGGATAGGCCCTGTGCCTGAGATGACCAGGGAGTTCATCCTGTGCTTAGCTGGGGGTGTCCCTTATTCCTAGAATTTCATAGGAAATGTTCTTAGGATGACCTACAAGCTGGTCCTATGCTGAGTCTTGATTGGAGTCTGTTCTTGTGCTGATTTGAGAACTGTTCCTGTGATGGTCTAGGCTACCGAAAGTATTCCTAAGCTCTATTCAAGTAGAGTATTGGACTGATTGGGCTGGGCTAGAATAGGAGATGTTCCTGAACTTTGACTAGCAACTATTTTTATAATGGACAAATTCATTGTATGTTGACTGGACTGTGGGATTTTTCTATGCTGAGCTGAATTCATCCAGATACAATTCTTGGGTTGGTGTATTCTAGAGACTGTCACTGAGTTAATGTAATAGTTCTTCTTTAGATAAACTATGAGCTACAATTGTACTTGGCTTTGTTCAAGGTTGGAATCTGGAAGCTCTTGGGCAACAAAGTTGTAATGAAGCAGGGACTAAGCTAGAATGTGGAAGAATCTAGTCTACAAGGGCAGAAGTGGTGGAGATAAAAGCCCAAGTTGGAATGAGTACTGTAATAGGAGAGAAAAGTGAGGCTTACATGAAATTAAGATTGAACTAGGGAACCAGATCAGAAGAATGGCCCGAGTTGATGTGTTTGAAACTCAAGGATTAGCATATTAAGGAAAGAGGGAAAAAGTTTTGCTCTAGAATCTGGGAAGAGGGAGGAGAGAAGTTAGAGCCAACTCTAACCCCAATTCCAACCCTACAAACATGTTGCCTCTATTCTCATTTGTAGAGTTGTGAAGTATAAGACTTAGAAGTTCCTTGGTTATGAGGACTAGGGGTATTAGTATGAAATGTAGGGAGAGAATGATTAAACCCATCTAAAATTTTAATCTGCACTGAGGAGTAGTAAAGTAAGAAAGCTCAGTTTCTTTTGTTCTTCCTCTCTCCCACCGCAAACATACTCAGTACTAAGGGCTCCACAAACCTGAGCAAAAAGGGTAATCAGTGGACACCATAGACCAAAATTTAATTTAAAGACAATGGGAGAGGAAGGAAATCATAGTCAAGGATAACACCTGGTTTTGAGGTGAAAGGGACATCAGCAATCAGCCAAATGACTAGTATATTGACCTTCTCTGTACTTCTCTTCTATCCTTAGCCACCAGTACAGCTCCATCTGTCTTTCCCTTGGTTTCCTGCTGCGATTCCAACTCTGAAAGCTCAAATTTCTTGGGATGCCTTGTGTCTGGCTATTTCCCTGAGCCAGTGACTGTGAGCTGGAACCCAGAAGTCCTGGACCAAATAGTCACAACTTTTCCAGCTTCTTATGATTCTACATCTGGACTTTATACCACCACCAGCCAACTTACCATATCAGACTTGAGTTTTCAGGAATATACCTGCAGTGTGGACCACTTATCTACTAGCACCAAAATCCAAAAATCTCTATCTCTCAACGGTAAGAAAGAGGCCAGGGGTGATACAACACATGCTTTAGTCAGAGATAAAGAAGAATTTCCTGATAGTGATGAGGTGAAACTCTGGTAAACAAGAATAAAAGATATAGCCTTCTTCCTTGGAGACTTTTAAGAATAAATATTCCTATCAATATGTGATAAAAGAAGAAGGATGAATAGGAATTATTTCTTAGTCATATATATATATATATATATATATATATATATATATATATATATCCCATTCATTGCCTTTTCAGAATCCTCTTAGTTTGAGTCCTTATCATATGGTTTGTTTTCTATTTATAGGCTGTGGCACTATGACAGTCATCCCACCTACTGTGAAACTCTTCCACTCATCCTGTGACTCCCGAGGGGATGCTCATTCTACCATCCAGATGATCTGCCTTGTCTCTGGCTTCTCCCCAGCCAGTGTCAAAGTGACTTGGTTAGTGGATGGACAAGAAGCTGATAATCTCTTCCCCTACACAACCAGACCCAAGCGAGAAGGGGGCTCGACTTTTTCTTTACAAAGTGAACTCAACATCACACAGAGCCAGTGGACGTCATCTAAGACTTACACCTGCCATGTCACACACAATGGCAGCATCTATGAAGACAGTGCCCAAAAGTGTTCAGGTAACAACCATGTATTGTCACACATTGCACAATTATACAGAGAAATATGGTCACGACAACTCAATTACAGACTAAAACACAAAAAAACAAATATACAGTCACAGATACAGATACACCTAGTAGGTATAATTTAGGTTTATAGATTTGGGAGAAGACTTTAGAAGGCAAATGATATGGAGATTAGAAACATGAAACATATGGAAGTTTGTATGGGAAATAGAGCCAATCCAGAGGGAGTTTACAAGCTTTATAATCCCATGTAACCTGGCTCAATATAATCATGGGACAACAAATAAGCAGGAGGACCTACTGGGGACAGCATGGGGAAGAAATGCTCCATTGATTAATCCATTCAATCCACTCCTCACAGAATCTGATCCACGGGGCATCAGTGCCTACCTCAGTCCACCTAGTGCCTTTGACCTCTATGTCAGCGAAGCACCCGTGCTCACATGCCTGATAGTAGATCTGGCCAGTAAAGACAATGTGAAGGTTTCTTGGACCCGAGAAAGTGGAGGTCCTGTAAATCCAAGCTTACCAATAGCAAAGCAACAATATAATGGCACTTTCACAATCACCTCTACCTTGCCTGTCCTGACTAATGACTGGGTAGAGGGTGACACCTATACCTGCCGTTTGGAACACCCTGACCTGCCTGTCCCACTCATCAGGACTATCTCCAAGGCTCCAGGTAAGAAGGGGGCAATCAGCAATGACAGAGAATGCAAAAAAAAAAAAAAAAAACCCATGATTCCTACCCTCAAGGAATTAACCTTCTAATGAGAAAGATAACATGAAAACAACTATATATGTGCAATATATGAAAGGTGTGAATGGAAGACACTAGCAAAGACCTTCTGGGGGGAAAAAGGTTAAATTTGAGCTGAGTTTTGAATGAAATCAGACAAATCAGGAAGTGGAGTTGAGAAGGCAGAGTATTCCAGGTATGAGGGACAGTTAGTGAAAAGACATAAAATTGGTAGATGTTGAGTACTGTGTATGAGGAACAACAAAAAGGCTCCTATATTTGGATTATAGAATAAGGAAGTTAGAGTAAAGTAAGGGGAATAAAGTAAAAGAACACTGGAAAATTAAGAAAAAGCCAGATAGATTGTGAAGGACTTTAAAATCTAAAGAGAGGGTCTTATATTTTACCCTCGAGGTAATATATTGGAAGCCATTGAATTTTATTGAAGGACGGTAGGGGTCGAGGAGGGTTGGGAGGAAGTGACACAGTGATATCTGTGCTTCAGGAATTATCACTTTGGCAGTTTACTGGAGAATGGACTAGAGCAGGGAGACTAATCAAAAAGTATTTAAAGTAGTTCAGGAGTGAGGAAAGGGTCCTTACCTGACTATGAGAATGAAAAGAAGTTAACATATAAGCTCTCCGTAAAAATGATAAGATTCTGGTCATTCTATACCTTTCAATTTCTCTTCTCCTACCACAAAAAACCATGGGTAAAAGAAAGTAGTAGAAGAGACTTAGATCCAACATAATGAAAGGCATAAAAGCCTTGGAAGTCAGGGTTTGGAATCAAGCACTCTTTTTCACAGTCTCTAAGAATCTGGGGGGAAAAGGGAGGATTAAAGGATTAGGTAGAATGATTTGGGAAAAGACTCATACTCTTAAATCTGATCTTCATCTACATGGTTTCTTCTGGTGCCCCACAGGCAAACGCATAGCTCCTGAGGTATATGTGTTCCCTCCATCTCCAGAGGAAACAGGAAACACTGTCTCCCTCACCTGCCTTGTTCGGAACTTCTTTCCATCTGACATCTCTGTCCAATGGCTGTGTGAGAACAATGATGACTACACTGGACACTATACTACCACTCGGCCTCACAAAGACCATGGACCTGACCCTTCCTTCTTCCTCTACAGCAGAATGATTGTCAACAAGTCTTATTGGCAGAAAGGCCATACCTGCACCTGCCGTGTGGTGCATGAAGCCCTACCTGGCTTCCGCACCCTTGGAAAAAAGCTTCATTATTCAGCTGGTAACTGACTACCCTGACTCAAAGCTCTCCCTTCTAACCTCCTTCCCCACCTCTTTTATATGGGGCCATTCTGGGCCCATAGAGGAGAATAAATCTGTCTGGTGTCTAAATACTCCAGCAGTTGATCCAATAAATGTGTATATCTATCAGAGCCAAGCACTGAGCTGTTCTTGGGACATGGGGACGGGAGAGTAGAGGAAAAACGATTGTGGAGAGCTCTCAAGGTTTGGACCTGATTTAGCTGATTTTGTGAATAGTCCATCCAGGAGCTTGTAGAGGTGATACCTGCACTGGAAGAATGGCTGAACTTCAGAGATCTCTGAAGTGCCTCCATCCTTCCAAAACCTGAGCTTTTAGGATTCTAAGATTTTAGGATTCTGTAAGTTCTGATATTCTTATGTCAGAGACAATGAGGGCAGAATCTAAGGTTGACATATCTTAATTAACTCACTGATCACTCCCCTTCAGGATTGATGTACCCAGAATATTTGTGGTAGAAACAGGGGTAAGCTAAATCCATTAGTAAAGACAATTTTAGGACAATTTAGGACAATTCTGAGTCTTAGAAAGTAGATTATGGATATCAGGTCCTTCACTTTTCATGACTTATCAGGTCCTTCACCCTTCAAGAGACATTGAGACAAGGCTTATGATAGTAAGAGAAGAGCCATACATACATACATTCACAAAAACACACATGACGAATCACACAGGTACACACATCTACTTAAATTTGCACATAGATACAGACATATTCTAGGCTTACATATAAACAACTCATATTCTATGGTACTTCAAGGTTTACTAAGAAATTTCATCACAAACAAACCTGTGAGGTAGGTAATACAAGTATTATCATCCCTATTTGACAGATTAAGAAAGGAGGTTGCGACTCATATAGTTTTGAAACCATACATCTTCTAAATTAGCTCAATCTGCTAGCTGGATGATCTAGGAAGACAGGTTTTCATAAAACCCAGAGCTGCTCAGAGGAAAAAAATGACAATATTTATTTTTTTAAAATCTTTGGAAACCTTAAATATGTTATTATTATTGTTATTAATAAAAAATTTCTATTAGTGTCTCATTCACATAAACACATTGGTAACCCCCAGAGTTAGACATAAAGCAATTTTCTTTATCATACACAAACCTGCTTCAAATACACAAACTTTTCTCCTGTGCCTTCATATTAATGATCTCTAAGAAGATAATGGGCTTCTGATGCCTGTAGAAAGACAACTCAGAAACACCAACTCATACAACACTAGTAACAGCATATACAAATCACATGCTCACATAATTACAGGACTGTACACACACTCCTATCATAAGCACACAATCATATACATATATGCAATTATATTTATACATATATGTATCTCAGTATTAACATATACATCTGTGGACATACTCATAGACATATTCATAAAAATAAAATTGCATGCATTCTGAAATATGTACAAATAATTACACACATTTATAATCCCTATGAGTCAAGTATTTTCTACCCTCAAATAAGTCATATGCACAGGCATTCATTCATATGGTTCACTAACAAAAATTTGTGAACATTCATGCTCACAACTTGTCTGTCTCCTCTTCAGCCCCATTTTCATCAATGAGTTCAATGGACATGATCCCATCCATCTCCCTTTTCAGTAAGGCTGATGCTAGTGCCTAAGGGAAAGACATTCAGAATTGAAAAAGGTCAACCTGTAATATGGTCTCTAGATAATCTTAATTAGTTCCATTCTGAGATTTGTCTCTCACCATTATGCAGAGCATTTTGACACTCTTGTAGTAAGAGCATCTTCACTTTACATACAAAGCTACTTTGATTAACACAATACACCTCTCACCAAATTCAGAAGGAACAGTATATTGTCTTCCCCAAAGTAAGCTGTAGAAGAAAAGGCAACCCTGATTCATAGCCCAAGCCTGGGCATTATACTCTACCCACTGTCCCTGAAGCCCAGAAAGAAGGGGAAAAATTAAATTCCCTTATTTTCAGTCTTGGACAGCCTCTGCTGTGGGGAAAAAATGGGAAGAAATAGATCTGGGTCCTGCTCTGGGGAATTTAAAGTCTAATAAAAATAGTGCCAAATCTGATCTCTTCACTCTGAAAGATTACTCCAAATTAAGAAAAATAAGATCAAATCACTTAGAAAATAATTAATAACACTACAGAACAATATGTATACCTCCAACTCTAAATCCTATAGGAATTCAGAAAAAGAAGAAATCAACTTATATTGAAGCAGTCATAGAAGGCTTCTTGGAAGAGGTGAAAATTGAACACATATTTAGCAAATATATACTGTAGCACTGCATCATTCCTTGCACCTGAAGTACTAGTCATTTAGTGATATTGAAGAAGGAAGGACTTCCAAGTAGGGAAAACAGAATGAACAAAGATTTTGGAGAGCTTTCATTTCTTGCCTCCTCCTCTCTCCCCCTACAAACATATTATCCTGTCTTAGATATACAGAAGATTAGAAAAAGAAAGTATAAATGAGGGTAACCAAAATGATAAGGGAACCACAAATTTTTTAATAGGAAATAACTTGAAAGAATTGGGAAATGTTTAGAATGAAAAAGGATAGATCTAGGACATTGTTCTTGCCACTTCTGTTTCTTCTTTGTTGTTTCCCCCACTCCATAATATAAATTTCCTAAAGATTATGATGGCCCTGGGAATTTTATTATTTCTCTGAGACTCTATAAAGGATATTAGCACAGTAGATGGAACAAAAAAACCAAAGATGTTTATATACTTGTAAATTGATTGGTATATCTTAATCTTTTAACTCTTTCAAATATTAGGACTCCTTTTTAATGTCAAAAAAATCACTAACACTTCCACTGATATGATAGTAATTTTTTTCACAATGAATCTTTTGCTTTAGTCAGATAAATGTGAAAATGATGATTCTTGGCCCACATTCACAGACCCTTTATAATAATTCTATATTAGCCCTTCACATATGTGAAGCCCACATTTCAGGAACTCTGAGTCATAGATTCTTAGAAATGGAAGATCCCTTTGTCCTGGAAGAGTCTAATACAGTTCAACTGCCTAATTGTACAGCTAAAAGACCTGAGGATCAGATAAGGAAAGTAATACGTCAAAAATCACAGAGTGAATTTTTAATAAGATTTAAGAACAGAATTTCCCCTCCCTCTTTCCTCTCTCCCTTTCCAAATTTTATTCTAATCCAGAGGGATCTTTCCTTATTATTCTGTTACTTAGTTTACACTGAAAGAAACTAAACCAATACTTTCTGTTATTGTTATTTATTTATTGTATATGTATGTCCATATTTACTGATTATGTCCTCTGTGCCTCACTGAATACTGTTGGATTTGACCCTGACCTCTTTTCCTAGATCCATAATCTCCTGCAGCCTCTAAATTTGAAAATAATGGGATAATGAAATACAAGTAGGGTTAGGTGGATAAATATTTAACAAGTGACTTTTATGCATGACACATTTTTAAATTTAATCAGCATTGTTAACATTTTCCCATCACTTTCTTAATTCTAGACAATCAACAAAACAACAAATCAAGCCCTAATTTGTAATATTTGTAGCATGTGCTTACATATTAGTTTGAGTTGGCTCCAAGACAGTCCTGTAAATCCAAAATATGACCTCCCCAGACTATTGGCATGACTTCTCTCATCTCCCCAAAAGTAAGGCTCATGTGGGACTCATCACACAGAACTTCTAATCACTTCTTTGAGGATGAATTGATACCCTAAGGATAGGAAAATAGTCTGGGAACTGGGGCCAAGTAGTATCTTTGCTCAGGGAATAGAAGGGTTAATAAGATAAACAAGAGATGAAAGGGAAGGTAAATTGATGAACCTCTTTCTCCAACAGATATGAATCAGGAAGACACATGCACAGAAATAGAGAATGAAGAATTGGATGGGCTTTGGACAACGATCTATGTCTTCATCGTACTCTTCCTTCTCAGTGTTTGCTATAGTGCCACAGTCACTTTGTTCAAGGTCAGAGAACACAGAATTAAAAGGGAATTCCTTAAGTGGTGATCATTGTCACTAGTCATTACTCTACTCATCTTATTCTGTATCTACCCTTCCTGTCTTAGTATTGTTTCAAGAAGGAAGGCCACCTCCAAGAAAGTTTCAGGATAAAAAGCAAAGAGGAGAAAAGTAACATAGATGGAAGGGGAGTCAGAAATCCTGTCCTTATGGAGCTCCTAGTCTGAGAGGGAAAATAGCATTTAAATTTGGCATTAGTTCCCAAACTTGTCATAATCCCCATTAACTTCCTATCTCTCCATCTCTTTTCCTAACTTCTCATTTCATTTTAGGTGAAGTGGATTTTTTCTGCAGTCCTGCAACTGAAGCCTGGCACCTTCCATGACTACAAGAATATGATCCAGCAGTCAACCTAGACAGCCTAGAGGAGACCTTGTCCCAGGACTCCACATGGGACAAGAGTATGCAGCAACATGAAGATCTCTTCCCAAGTAGACACATACCTAACATAAGTGGGTCACTGAGTACAAGATTTCTTTCCCCTATACCTTAAGCCATAAAGTTTTCCTAACTTCTAAAACAAACATGATCCCTAAGCCTAGCCTAAGGACAAGAAATGAGGTCCCTTAATGTAATCTTTGAGGCAGTCCCCTGCCTTGAGTACAAAATGAGGTGTGCCTAAACAGGAGTCAGGAGTTATAATTCTAGGAGAACTCATAGTACTGAGTCTGTTTGGGTCAGAGTCTTATAGCTGGGAGAAATCCTAGAGACAGAAATCACTAAGCCTTCCAAGGTGAATATGGAAACCTGGAGATAGGAAGTGATTTGCCCTAAGCTACACAGTAAATTAGTGGCAGAGTCAGGGAGGCCCTTATCTGAGACTCATGGGCTAGGATGTTCAACTGATCTATGGTTTTGATGAAATTTCCTGCACTGGCCCCCCATGACAGAATCCTAGGCCATCTCCCTAGGTCTCACTTTCTCATTTCCTCAGAAACAGTCTCCTCAGGTCAAAATAGGAACTATGCAACCCTATAAAAAGAGGGGTTACAGAAGGAAATTGTGGAAACAATCTGTGGTGTGTCACTTCATGAGGCTCTGTCCTTCTCTAACTGAATGACATCTTGAACCTTCCTACTGGATCCCAATCCAATTCAAACCTAAGTTTATAGGTCAAGTCAACCAATAAACCAGGACACAGAAAGTAGTCCAGAAATCAGATTTCACATGGTTGTGTGATACATAAAAAAAAGAGCCCTTCAATAAGAAGAACCAAGTTCAAATATTCCCTCTGATTTCTTGCCTTGGGCAAAATACTTAACTTATTTGGGCCTCAAAGAAGTTTAGACTAGCTGACTTCTAAGGTGCCTTCTACATCAGTGATCCCATGATATACAAGAAATACCCCAATACCCCAAATCTTAGAACCCAGCCCAGAGCCTAGAACCTAGGTCAGATTTAGGACACAGAATTAAGTCCATCTTAGAAACCAGAGTCCAGAGACAAAAACCTAGACACCAAAGACAGAGAGACTGGCTTAGAGATCAAAGCTCAGAGCCTTTCCCTATCTATTATCTTTGCCCCCAAATATTAGTTTTTATGGCCTTGGCCATCCAATTGCAGCACCTCCACGACTTGTTTTATCTGCTTGTTGCTTCTCAACAAATAAGGATTTATTATAGGGACCCCCACAAACACAAATAACACCACGGAATCCCATTTCACTGCTCTTACTCTCCCCCCAACACAGCTTCCTCTGTGAGAGAGTACCACTTGAACCCTTTTGTTAAGACAAGAAAAGCAACTGTTCCCAGAACTCTGAGAGATGACTTTCCAAAGTATCCACTTACTCATCTCTTTCTGGACAAAGCAATTTTTGGCAAATCCTTGCAAAAAGATATTTTTGTTTCCAGCTGGATCCAAAGCTCAGAGCTTTACCTAGTCTATACTTTAAAACAAAACCGAAGAACCTTTGGACAAAATTGAGGTTAATTAGGGGTAGGGACTATCAGACTTAGAAAAAGAAATATTCCATCGGTCTTTGTCATTGCAGCTAGATCAAAAACTTGCATTTGGGAATACTTCCTTTTTTCAAGGCTATTATTGTTTTCCCTTTGTATTTTAGTAAAAGCTACTTTCTAAAATCATTAAGTATGGCTTTGTTTCCTCTCACTGTGGGAAGTCTCTAATAGTGTTTTGATTTAAGAATTTTTCATGGAATGATTGGATTCTGTAAAATTATTCCCACTGAGAAGCACAGGATCTGGCTTTTAAACCAGAAGGTCACTGAACTTGAGGTTCTTAACAACCCTTTGTGAAGAAATTCCTATCTTTAGTTCCATGCCATTGAACCAACTAAGGCTAAATCCATAGGCTATGAAAGAGATTTCATCAAAAATTACATAAAATTTTCAAACATGGGAGATAAGGTGAATGGTGACGCCACTGACAGCAAATGAAATAAGAAAGGGAAGAAACAAGAAGAGTTTGAAACAATCAGTGAGACATTCAGATGGAGGTATTTTATAAACAATTAGAGATTTCAGCCTTGATTTCTGAAGATATAGATTTGAGTCATTTGCACAAAGATGATTCTTTGAAATTCGATCATAAATGAGAGTCTCAAAATGGAGAGAAGAATGTTAAGAGTAGAACCTTGAGGAACATTAGAGTTAGGCTGAGGGAAAAATAAATATCTAATTGAGTCAGGAGGGAACTGTTTTCTTTACTATATTTATGGTTCCCTTAAGAAACGATTTCCTTTTGATCTGTGATCCCTTTCAGAGGCTCAGTCCCTTGTTGGGAAGGTATAGACCCCAGATAAGTTATCTTTCCAGTATGTCAGAGCCTTTTGATTCAGTTAGAAATCCTGGTCAAAAAGCACCCCTCTGAAGCGTTGTTAATTCCAATAGGAGATCCCGGCTTGAAAACTGTTAAGAATCTAAACCCAGGAACCTCAGCTTCTGAAGCCCCCACCAAGAATCCTGATCTGACCTATTCAGGCTGTCCCAGCCCCAATCTGGTCTGATCAGCTTGGTCTGTCCCAACCCTCACTAACATACCTAATATAACAGCTTCCATCAACTAAGGTCTTTGCAGATAGCCCAGGCAATTTGCTAGGACCCTGCCTGCTGAGAAAGCATTGTCTCAGGGCCAAAACTCTACTTTCCAATAGATTTGCTACTATAGAAGTCAGTCTCTTGGTAAACTGATTTATATCCAACAATAAACTTTCATTTTGCAAACTATTAATTCGGGAATGAGTGAATTCTTTCACTCCTAAACCTGCGGCCGATTTAAAGGGGATTCTTAACAACTCTCTTATTGCCACTAACCTCTTGACCACCAGGAATTGAAATCACTCAAATCGCATCGTATTGAAGGACACACAGAAGAAGCTTGTGGAGAGGAAGAAAGAAAATTGAAAGAGCAAGGTGTCTCTGAAATGCACAAAATATATAGAAGAAGGAAGTATTCATCACTGTAATTACAGGTCCAAGAAAATGAGAGGGAAAAGCCAGACATAGTGAAGTATTATTGATTTTTCAGACAGCAGTTTCAGTGAAATAATGGCCAAGGGAGAAGGGAAGGAAGGGTGAAGTCAGATTCCAAGGTGTTGAGGAGAAAATGAAAAGTGAAGGAGATAAAAAATGTGATACCCTAATGCTTCATTCGGATTCTTAAATACCTGTTTGTGTTTAACATTTTTCCAACAACTGCTCCATTTTCCAATATTATTTCCTGCTCCAGAATTTGTTTTGAAGTATTATTTAAAAAATTTTTGGAGGAGAAATTTGGGAAAGCTCAGGAAAGTCTCTGTCTTTTCTCTGCCAACTTGACTGCCTCATTTGTTGGGGACCTTGAAATCAAAGGAGGATTGGGGGGAGGTCAACATATGAAATTTTTAATATGTGCATACATTATCATACATTAACATATGCATACATAACATACATAATCAAAAATAGTGTCAAAGACATTATTCTCAATACAGTCACATTTATCTACTGAGCTCTGATTTGGAACCTAGAAAGATAAAGAAAATGTAGAGACTAAGAATCAGCTTGTTTCTTGATAAGATATTGGTTAAAAGAGAACTGCTATCTAGTTATGATTTCGTCTCCTAACAACTCAGAGAATGACAATATTCTCTCTGAGTTGGGTATCACTTTTTTTTCTATTTTTTCATTTTTTGTTTTGCTTTGTTATATCTTGATTTCTCATAAAGTTATTAGTTTCCATTTGATCAATTCTAATTTTTAAGGAATTATGCTCAGTGAGCTTTTGTACCTCCTTTCCCATTTTTAAGGTATTCTTCTCCTCATTAGCTTTTTGTATTTCCTTTTGCACACTCTCAATTCTCTTCCTAATTTTTTCTCTATCTCTCTTGAGTTTCAAGATCCCTTTTGAGCTCTTCCATACCTGAGGCCAGTTTTTATTTTTCTTGGAGTCTTTGGATATAAGTGATTTGATTTTGTTATCTTCTACTGAATGTATATTTGATCTTCCTTGTCACCTTAGGAACTTTTTATGATCAGAACCTTTTTTCTGTTGTCTGCTCATTTCCCTAGCCTGTTATGTGGCTTTTAATTCTTTGTTAAAGTAATATTCTGTCCATGCTTCAGGGATTTTGTGCAGCTGTTTCCTGAGGTCCTTCTCACCAACCACAAGTACTCTTTCTGCCCTGGAAATTGTTAGGAGTATCCCTGCCCCACTAGTGGCCTAAAGCATAGTTCTTCCTCAGTGCCAGTAAAGAGACCTCCTCTGAGCTGAGGCCTCTGAAAGCTACCACACTACTCAGACCCACTCCCTGCTGGTAAACCCATTCTGATCTTCCAAGTCATCTTTGGTTGCTCTGGGATAAGTTTAGAAACTGCTTGTGCTTATTCAGAGGTCCCTAGTCCTGTTCCCACTTTGATGGTACCAGGGCCAGGTTTGGGACTGAACTAGTGCTCCCTGGTTTAGGACTGTGTGCTGCATCCCACCTTGTTTTCACAGACCCTTTCTGCTGACCTTCCAAGTTGTTTTTGGTGTCGCTGGGTTGAGAGGTCTGGAAATCACTAGTACTGCCACTGATTCAGATTCCTAGGTTCATTCCTGCCTGTTTTGCTGATAGATACTGGTGCTGGGCCAAGGCTGTACTGACACAGCCTGCACTGGGACTGCATGCTGGACTCCCATCCTGGTGTCACAGATTTTTTCTGCTGGAAAATGTTCTACTCCATCTTTTTTGCATGATCTGATGCTCTAAAAATTTGTTTAGAGTCATATTTAAAGGAATTTGGAGGAATTTGGGAAGAGGTCAGTGAATTCTGACCTTTACTCTGCCATGTTAGCTCTGCCTCCTAGTTGTCAGGAAATCTTGTCAAGGAAAATGTCCTTTTTAGCAATCTTGGTGTCCAGAAATTGCAAAGGCTTGCAAGTTTCCCCCTTCTTCCCCTAATCCAGGGTGTTCCTTTGATTCCCTTTCCCCTTAGGATTATATTCAGTGTTGATAGGTAAGCTATTCTTGATTTTCACCCTATATGCTTTGTTTTCTGGAATAACATATCGCAAGGTCTCTTTTTTATTATGCTGCCTGCTAAATTGTATGTGATCCTAATGTACTAGCTCTCTGAAGACTCCTTATGATTCACTAGCCAAGTGTAGGGAGAAACATTCTCTTCAGGTTTCATGGCATTTGTCTACCACATGGGTCATTATGTCTTTTGTTTGTTTGGGGTTTGGGGGGAGGAGGGTACTTTGCTTGAAATAATGAGCCAAAAAACAATTAGGGGTGATAGGAGTGAGTGAACTTATATCCCCTACCCTGGTTACTGTGATATGGGAAATTAATGAGAGACTGTATGACATGAATTTTCTTATTTACCTTGCTTTTTATGTTAAATAAATTTAAATTTCTTTTACTACTACAGTGTGATGTCACATGAATCACTTCTCTCTTTAGTTCAAGCAGGAAATAATATTGGGAAGTGGAGCAGTTGTTGGAAAATTGTTGAACACAAACAGGTATTTAAGAATCTGAATGAAGCATTAGGGTATCACATTTTTTATCTCCTTCACTTTTCATTTTCTCCTCAACACCTTGGATTCTGACTTCACCCTTCCTTCCCTTCTCCCTTGGCCATTATTTCACCGAAATTGCTGTCTGAAAAATCAATAATACTTCACTATGTCTGGCTTTTCCCTCTCATTTTCTTGGACCTGTAATTACAGTGATGAATACTTCCTACTTCTGTATATTTTGTGCATTTCAGAGACACCTTGCTCTTTCAATTTTCTTTCTTCCTCTCCACAAGTTTTTTCTGTGTGTGTCCTTCATTAGATATTTAATTTTCCCTCAGCCTAACTCTAATGTTCCTCAAGGTTCTACTCTTAACATTCTTCTCTCCATTTTGAGACTCTCATTTATGATCGAATTTCAAAGAATCATCTTTGTGCAAATGACTCAAATCTATATCTTCAGAAATCAAGGCTGAAATCTCTGTCTATAAAATACCTCCATCTGAATGTCTCACTGATTGTTTCAAACTCTTCTTGTTTCTTCCCTTTCTTATTTCATTTGCTGTCAGTGGCGTCACCATTCACCTTATTTCCCATGTTTGAAAATTTTATGTAATTTTTGATGAAATCTCTTTCATATCCTATGGATTTAGCCTTAGTTGGCTCAATGGCATGGAACTAAAGATAGGAATATCTTCACAAAGGGTTGAAAGAACCTCAAGCTCAGTGACCTTCTGGTTCAAGAGCCAAAACCTCTGCTTCTCAGTGGGAATAATTTTTATCATTTCTTCAGTTTTTCTCTGCTAACCGCACCCAACCTTGAAGACCTCATCATTTAGTATATGGCAAGTGCTTTGTTAACTGTTGGAAATACAAAGAGAAAACAAATATTCTCCATTCTAAGGGGCTAACATTCTAATTGAGGGAGATAATCACTATAAAAAGGTTCAGGTATAGTCCAAGTGCATTGGGATAGAAATGTCCAGATATGTTGAGGATTCTTTACTAGGGCAGATAGCAAGATCTGGTGATTCTATGATAGAACAGATGCTAATCCTGGAAGCCCTTCTGTCTTACCAGGAAGCTTGTATTTAGTAATACTTGCTTATTGAAGACATGATTCTTTGACTTCAATCCAGTATATTTCTTCAGCTTAGGCCATTCTTAAACAAAGTAATGAGGTAAATTGGGAGGGCTGGGAGACCTGGGTTTTCTGCTTCAGAAAATTCATGGCTTCATATCTTATTCTGAGGATGAAGTACAAATCTCTGAAGCCTGATCCTTTGATCTGAAATGGACAGACACGAGATAGATAGCTCAGACTAGATTATTTAATTTAAAGCATCCTTTAATAGCTGGCTGGCCAGGACTGACCTCCACCAGACAGGTTAGAAGAGATCAGCCCCGAACCTTTAGCGAGGTACACTTTTAAGTGTGTTTGCCACATCCTGGTATAATCTTGCAGTTACAAATTTCGGAAAGCACTAACACAGTTTCTCATTTACAATGGGGATATGTCTGGATGGGAGTGAGCACACAACGGAAACTGTTAACGTTTTTGCGATGTTGTCCTGACTCTTTTAGGCACACACTTCTCAGAAAGTCTGGGATCTCATGAACCAGGGGATGGGGCCCAGTCTGAACATAACACTTCCCTTAATTTAGTTTGAGCAACATCTGCCTATAAGCCTGAGGCCCCTTGACCCAGGGATGAGGGGGTCTCTTGTCTCTTGTCCATTTCAGATCCAGGATATGTCTGATCTCTACTACTGAATGTTGATCGATCCCAGATTTGTCTGATCTCTTGACTCCTTACCTTTGATTCTGGCTTCCCCTTGTAGTCTAATAATCATCTTGGGGGGGAGAGGAGGTCAGAAAATATCCTCATGCTACAAGTGAAAAAAACAAGTCACAGAGAGGGAAGAGGGAAGACAGGAATAAACATTTCCCAGAGCAGAGCAATCTGCCATATCCCATTCAAATTTTGGGTTCCTCAGCAAGATCACTTTCAGGCACATAATTTCTGAGTTTTGAGATATAGTGCCTTCTGAACATGGAACCTGAGGTTTGTCCCAAACATCTAAGACTGAAAGGATTAATTTAGTTCTGTTCCAGGGACACCAGGACATTGTCTAAAGGTAAGAGATAAGAAGCAATGTTCCCTTCTCCCTCTCCTAGGAAATCAGATCCTATAGTGACCTCTCCTTAAACATAGCTCCCTCTTGTGGCCACATTATTTGGCTCTAGGTCCCCCAGCCAAAGAGGATGAGAGTGAGACAATAAAGAGAAAATGAAGAGATGGACCTAGCGAGTCAATGAAGAAAGAATGAGGCTTATAAGGCAATAAGAGAGGATAGAAAGTCATGAAAAAGAGTCATTTAACAATAGAGAAGGGAGAAAGGGAAGTCATACATTCATGAATGCATTTGAATTTCTTTTATTTTGATATTGGCAGCTTCTTGCTGCCAGTCTAGGAGGATTGTTTCTTCTCCAAACCTAAAAATATGACTTAAGGTTACAGGCTCTACGGTCACAGTAAGAAGCCATCCAAAATCACAGAATCACAGCTACAAATCTGAAATGGACCTTATCTAGCCTGATCTCATTTTACAGACAGGGAAATAAGGTTCTAGAGAAATTAAATAATTTGTTGTTTTATGTATTATGTTGGAACTTAAAAAATATTAAAATTTATCATTTTAGAGATTAGAAAAATGAGACTTAAAAATAAGTAAAGTTCTCTGACTCTAAATCCAGTATTTATGGTACTATTTCACTCTCTCTTACAAAAAAACCTATGATGAAATTTCAGCTAAATGATGGGGTTTAGTTGAGAAATTTTCATGTTCATGGAAAATACAAAATAGCAGAATGATAGAAAGTCTAATGACCTAATGACCTTGCCTAATAGTTAAAAGTTAGGACAATTTGCTAGTTTGCAAAAAAAAAAAGTCCTAGAAAATGATTTGGGGTCTTCCAAAAAACAGTACATCATGGTCATCTATTGCACATAAGGTAATTGATAGAATTTCCTGATGATTAGGACAAAAATGATGAAGAATCAATCAAACAAGTTCATGTCTAACAGTCACAGATGGACTTATTAAACAACAGCTTATAGTGAGATAATCTGGAGCTATTCAAATAAAGAGAAATGAACATGTATGTCTTCCTGATGTCACGAAATTTAAATGGTCTGGGGGAGACCTTTGATTGAACTGACTGTATGTAAATATAATTTATTAATACAATGTTGTATATGACCCGTGTACTTGTTCAACAGTATGCTTGTTTGCCAGAGAGATCAGAGATAATAAGAAAGCAGCCTTTAAAGAATTTGTCACCAGACCCAAATAAATATCACCCATTTCAGGATACTGAAAGAACTGGCAATCTAACTATAGACAGGCTGTAAATGATGTTTTAAAGTACTAGATAAATGGAGAGATTCCATAGGACTAGAAAGTGGCAAATGTTCCAATTACCAAAAAGCCAGAGGCTGAATTCTTTAAGTTGGTTGACAAAATTCTAGAAACTAATATTAAAAAAGAATGGTTTATGAGCATTTTTAAGGGGAAGTGATGATTACAAAGAACCAGCTAGAAGATGTCATGATAAACTAACTATATTTCTTTTATTTGACAAGTTTATCAGCCATCAGGCTTAGATATACTACGAGTGGATTTTAATAAAATAATTTGACAAATTATTTCCTCCTGTTTTCCCTACTGATCCCAATCCATAGGTTTTTTTTTTTGGGGGGGGGGAAGCAAACTGTTGCTTCTGTTGAGAATTTCTGTCTGTTTTCTTTTCTCAGTTATCCTCATCTATCCTATCTACCTTTAAGAAACAGGCCTATATTTTCTTTAATCTTTCCTTATTCCTTTGACTAAATTCTAAGAATAGAAAATAGATCAGGGTGATCATTTATATTCTGAGCCCCTCTTCCATGTGAGATCACTTTTCTCAGACATTGTCCTATCTTCCATGCCCTTTCACTGAACTAGGAATGAAGGAGTTATTAGGATGTTCTTTGAGCCCAAGCACCTTTCCCCAGAAACACCCAGAGGAAAGAAAAAGAAAGGGGGGAACAGGCAAAGAAAATTAGATGTAAGTTAACTCAGATTTATTGATTCCTCTTGTGTGTCTAGTGATATGTGCAGTTATATGTCAGGGACAAGGCTCTTTCTTCAGGAAGTTCACTACAGCTGGGATGTAGTTGAACTTGGTTGGAGATGAAGACTGCAAATAAAACAAAAAAAAAAGGTTAATTATCAAATCGTGATATAGCTCAATATTTCCTAAAATCCTAAAAAGTGACAAAAAGTCAATGTTAGGTTTTTTTCACTAAAATATAAAATGGGAAAATTATTTCAACCTAAAAACAAGTTGATTTCTTCTATTTTGTTTTAAAATTTTCCTAAACCTCAGACCTCAAAAATTAACCTTTAATTATTAGCCTTAAAATATGTCAGTGAGTTTCAAATCCCAAAAGAGTAGCAGATCATAGTCTCTAATGCCTTTCTATGCAATTGAGGGACCTAGGAACTGCAAGATTTTGACCCTGTTGGAAAAGTATTTTCCCCTTTTATTCAAAAAGAGGTAGAAAGAAATGAAATTTCATTGGAGATGAAAAATGAGCAGTGTCTTTAAGAAAGATGGGACTTTCTTTTGCTTATATATACCACTAAGAGAGAAGATGGAGATCTGGATACCTCACAGTGCCATAGCCATTGCTGCTATGTCCACTGCCATAACCATATATTAAAAGAGAAGGAAGATTAAAGATAAGAGTGTAATTGTAGCTGCATCCTACTTGAGGATAACCAGAATCAGACTCTCAGGTTAATCTACTTCCTGCTGGCTCTCTTCCTTAGCCTATTTACTATTGTTTTGTTTGTATGTTGTTACTGTAAATTATCTGTTCACCATAGGATAGTTTACCTCTCAGACTTGTGGAGGAGGAAGGAATTTGTGACCAAAGAAGAACTAGAGATCATTATTGATCACAAAATAGAAAATTTTGATTATATCAAGTTAAAAAGCTTTTGTACAAACAAAACTAATGCAAACAAGATTAGAAGGGGAGCAATAAATGGGGAAAACATTTTTACAGTTAAAGGTTCCTATAACGGTCTCATTTCCAAAATATATAGAGAATTGACTCTAATTTATAAGAAATCAAGCCATTCTCCAAATGATAAGTGGCCAAAGGATATGAATAGACATTTTTCAGATGATGAAATTGAAACTATTTCTACTCATATGAAAGGGTATTCCAAATCATTATTGATCAGAGAAATGCAAATTAAGACAACTACACACCTGCCAGATTGGCTAAGATGATAGGAAAAAATAATGATGAATGTTGGAGGGGATGCGGGAAAACTGGGACACTGATGCATTGTTGGTGGAATTGTGAACAGATCCAACCATTCTGGAGGACAATTTGAAACTATGCTCAAACCGTGCATACTCTTTGATCCAGCAGTGTTACTACTGGGCTTGTATCCCAATGAGATACTAAAGAAGGGAAAGGGACCTGTATGTGCCAAAATGTTTGTAGCATCCCTTTTTGTAGTGGCTAAAAACTGGAAATTGAATGGATGCCCATCATTTGGAGAATGGTTGGGTAAATTGTGGTATATGAATGTTACGGAATATTACTGTTCGTAAGAAATGACCACCAGGATAAATACAGAGAGGCTTGGAAAGACTTACATGAACTGATGCTAGGTGAGATGAACAGAACCAGGAAATCATTATACACTTCAACAACAATACTATATGAGGATATATTCTGATGGAAGTGGATATCTTTGACAATGAGAAGATCCAGTTCAGTTCCAATTAATCGATGATGGACAGAATCAACTATACCTAGAGAAAGAACACTGGGAAATGAATGTGGACTATTTGCATTTTTGTTTTTCTTCCCAGGTTATTTTTATCTTTCTGAATCTGATTTTTCTTGTGCAGCAAGAGAACTGCATGGATGTGTACATATATATTGTATTTAAGATCTACTTTAACATGTTTAACATGTATGAGACTGCCTACCATGTAGGGGAGAGGGTGGAGTGAGGGAAGGGAAAAGTTGGAACAGAAGTGATTGCAAGAGACAATGTTGAAAAATTACCCATGCATATGTTCTGTCAATAAAAAGCTATAATAAAAAATTTTAAAATAAAAAAGTGGAACCTTAGAAATGAAAATTAATTAATCAACTAATTATCTGTTCACTTAATTTTCCAAGTGCTCTCGAAAAGAGACAAATTTCTCAAAGGAACTATTCTGAGTGTCCCTAGCTATGTTCTTGTTGGGATTAAAGAAATATGAGGAGCGCGTTATGATTACTCTGGAATTCAAAAAAAGAGAGGGAAATTCTCCTCCCAAATCATGGGGGGAAGTATCTGCAGATGGACCTATATGAACCAATGAGATTTCAATAAGGAATCCTTCACTAAGGATTTCACACACCCCCCCCCCAAAAAAAAACAAAAAGCAATATAAACCCAGACCTAATAGATTCCACCGGACAAAAGAAATTTGTTAATCAGTGGTAAATGAGGAAAGAAAGGCTCAGTAAACATAAGGAATTTCTTTGGAAACAGTAGCCTGAAACTATTCTTTCCCATTATTCCCTCTTGGACAGTTTAAAGAGCATCATCCCCTCCCTCAGAATCAGAGTGAAAGGTAGTGACAATAGGGAAAGTTCAACCCTGAAAGAAAAGTGGGAAAAGAATACCTCTTACTTGATGGTAAGGGCAGAAGGAGTAAATAATATTTTTTTCTTCAATCAAAACCTTCCAACCCTTAGACACTATTAAAGAAACAATGAAGCTGTGTTTGTGTATGTGTGTATATATGTGTGTGTCTTTTAAGTTCTATACAAATAGAAGAGTGAGGGAAATCAGCATTTTTTGAGCATTTACTTTGTTCAAAGTAAACTGTTTGAAGCTGGAGTATACAATGGCCAAAAAAAAAAGTCTCCTTAAGAATCTTACATTCCTGCAGGAGGAAGAGGAGGAAAAAAAGGGAAGCAGGTAATGATGTTGGAGTTTCTAAAAATGGATCAGGGTCTGTAAGCTGGAAGTCTTCAAAAGACATTGAGTATTGAAAGTTGGGGAGGAAACAGTAATAAGGAGTGTGGTTATAAGAAATACTGAAAACAGTTCCTGCTAAGTCATTTCTCAGAGGAGCAATTGGACAGATGCTTCCTGTGACTACAACCACCCACTTGGTCTTAAAATAGGATAGTATACAAAGGAAAATACTCCAGAGAACTCATTCCCTTAAGGAAGCCTTAGGGAAATCTTCAGTGGAGAAAAAGCTGATTTGGAGCACAGTACTCTCCTCTCTATCTCTATCCATATAGACACCTAGTCTCACCAAAAAATATGCACAAGAAGACAAATCTTGTACCATTTTCTCCTTTGAACCAAGGGACAGTTTCTCCCAGAGGACTCCTAGGTAGTATAGAACATAAAATGAAATACTGTTCTATGGAGCTTTGGGCATCATTGTCCAGCCCCTCCTCCTTCAATGACTTCTAGAATAGATGTTCTTCAACAGACAGATGTTTTCTAAAAGTTTGGTCCAATGATCATAAACTTGCAGCCATATATGTAGATTTGGTCCCATAAGCCTGACATAGTTACAAAGAATATACTCAGCTTCATAAGAAGCATTGGACATGAAGTATACACACAAATAACTGGATCCATCATTTCTACTGTCTATATGGAGAGTTCAAAACATAAATAAAAGAAGTGTTATGGACAACTCAAATTAGTTTGCACATATCTGTTATATCTGTCTTTGGTCTAGGTATATTTGCCTCCAACATCCTGGAGGCAACCACCTCTCTGACCTGAATGGTAACCTTTTTGTCCATAGAAGTCCTTTACCATCTAATCCTTGAACCCTTTCTTTTGTTCTTTTTGTGTCTCTAACAATCTCTAGGAGTCTCTTGTTCTTCATCTCTAACTATATGTTTCTATCTGTGACTGAGACTCTATCTCCTTTTGCCTATTGGTTAGGAGTACCAGGTCCAACAGGCATTTCCTACCATCACCACCTTCCTTCACTACCCCCACTACCATCATAATAACAGACAGGCCCCCACACTTCATACACCTGGCCCAGCCACAGTCAGAACCACAAAGCAGACATGACGTGGAAGACAGGATGGATCAGTTGGACAGGAAGTGAGGGAGAGTGACCACTGAGCCCCTCTGATGATCTGGAGCCTGAGCCTATAGAGTAACGAGGGAGGGAGAGAGAGAGGTCAGATGTTGGGAAAAAAAGACTCCAGGTCTGCTCTTCCTGGGTAGATGGACAGACACAGGTATGGGGCCAAGACACAACTCAGGTAATCCTTGTCTCACCATTTTCCTTAGGACCAGGCCTAGTACTGAAAGAAAGGGGAAGAATACTATGGAAAAAGTTGGAAGTACTCTGTACAGAAAAGTCAGATATTTGAGGAGGGAGAGACAGAGAAGAGAAAATAGAAAGTGAGGATGGAAGAAGAAGAAGGGAAATTTTATTTAGAGGGAAGATTCTTTGAGGAATCAATAAGAAAAGCCTTCCTGATTTGATATAAGGGAATTCAAAAGGTCTGTGATCTAGTACCTTCTTTGTCAAAAGCTTGTATGAACTTAGAAAAGTTATTTCCCTTCTCTGGGGCTCATTTTATTCATCCATAATTAAGATTCTGGACTTTCAGCTTGATATTCCATAATTCTGTTTCTTCTTAGGATATGCTAGAGAAGAAGGGGCATCTATCTGCACAAAACTACTACTAACAAATTTCATCCAAGTTATGGCAAATGGGGAACTAAAAAGACAAAGGAAACAGAGACAAGAGTCTGGAAAAATATGAAAACTGAGAGGCCTATAAGGATTGTGATGGATGTAAGGATTAATAAGGATAGGAAGAAAAAAAGATGTGAGTACTGAGAACTGTAAGGGATGGGAGAGATCTGAGAGGATAAAAGGTGTAGGAGGATTGAGGGAAAGGGAACCAAGTGTTGGCACATAGGAGATGATTAAAAAATTCTTGTTGATTGAAAGTTGTAAATTCTGTGAGGAATCTGAGGACTTTGACTTTTGAAAAAAATGGGATAGATGAGAAACATGAAAGAATATGAGGATTAGTGAGAATTCTGAGAGCTGTGATGGATTTGAATACTGGTGAGCACTGTAAGAATTTGTGCTGTCATGGGGGAAATGTTGTACTTGTAACCAAAAGACCTGGGTTCAAATCTTTAATCTGAGCTTGCACAAGTCACTTATTCTCTAGTTCCTTATCTGTAAAGTGAAGAGGCTCAGCCCTAAGGTCCCTTCCATCTTTAAATCAATGATTGGATAACTGAGTTGTATGAAGAGTAGGAAGGATGGGACAGGTGAAAGATAAGGAAGAGCTACTAGGAATGTAAGGAAGATTAGGGAGGAATACAGGAGATATGAGGAATAATAGAGAATATAAAGATTGTGAGAGTTTGAGGACTGTAAAAATAATAATTGTAGAATTATAGGGGAGTGCTCATAGTGAAAGAGGTATGGTAAAGCATGAAGAATATTGGCATTGAATGCAAGGGTACTTGGGTACAAATCCATCCTTTGATGGCTAATATGTGTATTATTTAACCAGAGAAGACCTCAATTTCTTCATCTGTAAGATAAGAGGATTAGACTAGATAGCTTCTGAAGTCCCTTCTAGCTTTAGATCTATGGCACTAATATATATTAACCTCCTTGCTCCCACCCATCCTCCTATCTTTAATCCTGATCCTAAGCAAACCATAAGTAAATTTCATAATTCAATGTTTTTTAAATGTTTTGAATTTAAATTCATTTTAATTCATGCTTTAAAAATATTTATTTGGTGCCTAATCTCTATGTACAATACTAGACTTTATAGTGCTGGGAAAACTACAAAGATAAATAAGATATTATATCTAGTTTCATAAAATTTACAGCCAAGTGTGGAGTGAAACATAAACACAAAAAATTAGAATTCATAATATTATATGGGTGGAAGTGACCTAAAGATGAGTTATTTTTCAAAAGATGGATGGAAATTCAAGAAGCAGGGGCAGAGGAGTTGGAGGACTGGGAAAGACAAGTTAAGTTTAGGAAAGAGTCACCAAGGCAGTAAAGAGAAAAGCCAAGGTTAACCAGAACTGAGAGTGTTCATTCAGAGAGATATGGCTAGATAAGGGTGGAGGCAGAATGTAGAGGTCCTTTCTGGAGCTAATGAGAGTGAGGTTATTTAGTTGCTAATAGGAAATGACTGAAAGGTTTGAGCTTGAGCAATTATATGAACAGATCTATGTATTAGGGAAGTAAACAATTGGGAAAAAATTGGAGATAACAAAACTTGTTGGAGCCTATGCTATTAATTCAGTTCAGTTCATCAAAAATATATTAAGTACCTAACATTTGCAAGGCATTACACTAGACAGTGGGGATACCAAAATAATACCAAAATTGTCCTTGCTTTTAAGGCATTTACATTCTATTGAGATAAGACATACACAAATAAGGAAATACAAAATAATTTCCGGTGGGGGAGAGAGGCTTAACAACAAAGAAGGCCTTGTATAGGAAGAAATACCTGCATTGTACTTCATAGAAAGCTATGGATTTTAAGAGGCAGAAGTAAGGAAAAAACAAATTCCAGACATGAAACATAGTCTGGGCAAAAACACCAAGGCCAAAAAAATATCTTGTATGGGCAATGGAAAATACTTTGGCCAGAACAAAGAGTAACTGAAGGACAGAAAGGAATAATGACTCTGAAAAAAATAGATTATAGGCAGACAAGAGTTTTCAATGCCAAACAGGAATTTGTATTTTATCACCTTGGTTAATAGTGTCAAACAGAAATAGAAAGAGATCCCAGAAAAACAGAAATTCACATTATCTATGTTTTATTGAGTTTTTATTTTGTTAAAATATTTCCCAATTACGTTTTAATCTGATTTGGGCCTATAATATGGAGTTTTGCAGGCTGCATGAGCCCAGAGCCTGTTCTGATTTAGTCAATAGAGAATCACTCAGCTTCCTTCCTGAGCAGAGTAATGACATAGTCAGACCTGTGCTTTAGGAATATTAATTTTGTATCTTTATGAAGGATGGATTGGAGAAAACTGACAAGACAGCAACTATGGTGGGTGAGGATAAAGAAAAAATCAAAGATGATGGAGGATGTAGACCTGGATAAATGAAAAGGATTGTTGTGCCATCAGAAATGAGTTCATTTTTCATGTTGAACTTGAGATGTCCATAAGACATCTAGCTAAAGTTGCTTAGCAGGCAGTTGATAATGTGAAACTACAAATCAGGAGAGAAATAGGACTGTCTCATATAGGTTTGGGATTTATATGTATAAAGATGATTGTTGAACTTTGTATCCCCAGAACTTAGCACAGTGCCTGATACATAATAGATGCTGAATAAATGCTAGTTGACTATCTCTTCTCAATTCCTTACAATTTGTCTTTTGCTCCCAAGATTTTACTGAAGGTACTCTTCCTTTCATAACACTAAAGTCTTCCTAATTCATAATGATGAGTGATGATTCCCAAGATAGAAGGAACTTTACAAGCCATTTAATAAGAATACTTTAATATACATGATAAGGAGCTATCTAGGTTTTGTTTAGATACTTTTGGGGAAGGCAAATCCATGTTTTTTAAACATCAAATAGTTTTCTTATGAATCTGCACTTTTACATAATGCCCCCTCCAAATACACCCAAATCCCCACTCTTCTTCACTACCTTGTTTCAATTTCGTTTAGAAAGTTTCTTATAAGGATAAAAACATAAACCTAACTCATAACTTTATATGTGAATGGATTATCAATAACTGTCCTTTGAGTAAATCCATTCAATCAGTTCTCTGAAGTCAAGGAAGAAGAAAATATATAGGAGGAGGGCATAGTCAGTAAAGGAAAAACAGAGTCAGAGAGAGAGAGAGAGAGAGAGAGAGAAAGAAAGAGAGAGACAGACAGAAAGAGAGAGAAAGAGAGAAAAAGACAGAGAGAAAGAGAAAGAAAGAGAGAGAGACAGAAAAAGAGAGAGAGAGAGACAGAGACAGAGACAGAGAGACAGAGAGAGAGAGACAAAGAGAGAGACAGAGAGAGAGAGAGAATTTGATTTATCAGTTAGGAAGACTTTAGTGTTATGAAAGGAAGGGTACTCAAGGAGCTCACAGTTCAATGGGGAGATTACAGTCTAGGGAATAGAAGCATGATGTAGGTTGATTTTTAAGAAATTTAGAAGAGAATGGGATAGTAATTGGATAAATTAGGCCAGGAAAGATTTTTCAGTGCATGAAGAGGGCTAAATATATTTGTAGGAAGAAGGAACTAGTGTAGAGGAATTGAATATATTAAGGATGAGACGTGGAGGGTGGGAAGAGAAGGAATAATACTGGAGCAAAGTATAGAAACAGGGGCCCAGAAAATATTTCTTAAGAATAAGGGAATCCCTCTGTAAGAGGAGGGAGAATTGAGGAGGGGAAAGTTAATGAAGTTCTTTCTGAATAGCCTAAATTCTTCTCAGTGATGTAGGAGTATAAGTGATTTAATGTTCAATGGAACAATGGAACCATAGGAGTTAATATGGGGGGGTGTATGGGAAGGTTTTGAATAATGAACCAAGATGAAAAATTATAGATCTGCTCTTCAGGATAGATTAGCTGGGACTAGTCTATTTCAGAGCACCTGGTCTGGTTACTATACTGATTCACTTTATAATGTACCCAGGGTCTACCTTGTCCCACTTCCCTAGCAAGAAGGTGCCACAAGAACCTGTGATAGATTTCAAGGACACAAAAAATTCTATAAAATTTATTTACATATCAAGAAAGTTCAGATTTTTTTGTTGCCATCTCTTTATTTTCCCTTATTTCAAGCCATTTTAAAGTTGATAGTGAAGGTGAAGTGACACTGAAGGTAACAGTGAAGACTATGAGGGAATATGAACATGATGATTTCTGCTTTAGAAGAGACAAGACAGTTACATACCTTTGTCCTAAGGTTGAGCTAGCCCTGATCTCTAATTAATCCAGAATCTTGATTCTAGATTTCTATCTTAGTGTTAGGAACCTTAGGAGCTTTGATTTGGAGTATATGATAGGAGCTAACAAATAGGGAAACCAAGTAACACAGAAGGGACATAGAAGTTGTGGATAAGCATTTTCTAAAATAGTATACTGAACTATATCATTTTTGTGCATTTTAATAAGTTTCATAGGATTTCATAGGAAAAAATTCAAAGGGATCTTTTAAATTATTTAATCCAATCATCTCCTTTTACAAATCAGAAATCTGACTCCCAAAGAAGAAGAGTCATTTAAGACTGTCCAAGCTTACATAGATAGCAAGTATAAAGCTGGGATAAAAACTCAGCTCTTTTAACCTCTAATCAAATAGCTTTTTCACTGGACAACTTTTCTAGTCAAGCTCCTGGCCCCATAGGAACATTACTTTGAGGTTTTTGAGCCCTGGACCAAGGTGGTGATGGTTTCTGAACACAAAGATTTGCCTCAGCCATCCCAAAGTATAAGATCTTGCTCAGCTCTACTCCAAAGACATTAGTGCCTTTCCTAGAGGTTGGAAACAAGAAATTCTGCTTCCTCCCTTTTCTAAAAGTTAGACTCTATAGTTGCCTTCTCTTAGACATATCTCCCTCTTGTAGTCATTTTCTTCAGTTCCAGGCCTTTAACCAAAGAGCATCATATATTAATAATATAGCAAGAAGAGAGGATAGGAATCAAGGAACAATGGGCAGAGAGAGTCCATAATGGAAAGAAGATGGAGGAATGTGTCATGGATTCATTTAAGGGTAATATAAGAAGAATTACTCTTTCTCCACACCAGGATCTTAAGAGTTTGTGTTTCTATTTCAGATCCCAAGGCCTCACCCAGAGTCTTCCCCCTGAGCTCTGGGACTAGTGACTCAATGGTCCTAGGCTGTCTGGCTCAAGGCTTCTTCCCAGAGCCTGTGAACATGACATGGAATTATAGTGGTCTTGGCGGCACAATAAGGAATTACCCTGCTATGCTTAGTGGCAACACCTACCTTCAAACCAGTGTACTAGATCTTCCTGCAAGCCAGTGCTCCAGTAGCCAGTCCTACCAGTGCCATGTCGAACACTATAGTACCAATAATAAGCTGACGGTTCCCTGCCAAGGTAAGAGGAAGAACATGGGTTTTACCCTCAGGGAATTATACTGTCACCTCACACATACAATACTCATGGAAAAAACATACTAACATACACACTCCTCTCCTAATAAAAATAAATCATATTTATATAGGATTAAAAAGCTGACAAAGTAATTCATATACATGATTTCATTTGATCTTCACCATGACCTCATTCAGCATGACCTCAGTCAGCATAAGACCTAGGGAAACTCCAAGACTCACCCACTATCATGTGTTAATGAGTGATAGAGGCAAGATTCAAATCCACCAATCCACCAATTCATCCTTCCTGCCCTTCCCTGCTCCCTCACTTTGGACCTGTAGTGGTCTCACCTAACAGATTTTAGAGATGACCCCTATGCTGTACCCCAAATGGAAAGTAGGCAGGAACAGAACCTTAATATTAAACTGAAAAGCTTCAGGAAAGACTGAGAATAGCCCTGACTATAGAAGATAACTGTATTCTGTGTCTTTTACAGAACTTCCAAACGATTGTCCTTGCGAAACTACTTATGTATCCCTGAGTCCTCCCTCCCTGGAAAGCTTGCTTTTGGGCACAGGCGCTAATCTGACATGTACACTCGGTGGCCTCAAAAACAGCAAAGGAGTCAAGTTTACCTGGGAAAAAACTCCAACCCAGGCATCAACTTTCAACCCTATTCAGGGAACACCTCAGCAGGACTCAAGTGGCAAGTATAGTGTGTCCAGTGTCCTGGAGATCTATGCTGAGGAGTGGACCCGTGGGGATACCTTTTCTTGCACCGTGTCCCACTCTGAAATAGAAACCACCACCAAGACTATCTACAAATCAAAAGGTAGGGGACAATTGAAAATGGAAGAAAAACTCAGGACACTAAGAGTACGGATTGGAGAGATCAACTGTAAAGAACTAATTTGTTTGATTTGGGAAAAGATAAGGGGGAAAGCATTTGATATCAGATCAAAGGTAACAAAGGATGAGCAGAACTAACCTAATATTATATCTGTCAGATCAAAGAGCTCAAAACTCCAAATTGAGAAAAGAGAGATGGGAAAAGACAGGAGATATGACTTACATTTTTTTAATTGGGAGATATTAGAAGATAGTAAGATATGGAGACAGCAAAAAAAAAAAAAAAGAAAGAGAGGGAAGAGGAGAGGAACAGAAAATAAGAGAATAAGAGTGATAGGGAGAGAAAAAATACAAGGAGAAAGAGGGAGCTGAGAAGAAAGCAAGAAATAAAGATATACGTCAAGAGAAAACGAGGTAAAGGAAAAAAGGACAAAAAAAAGAATGGAAGAGAGTGAAAGAATTCAGAAGGAGACTGACAGTAATAAAAATAAATAAATCTGGTCATCCTCATCTTCCTCAGTAGCTCATCCAGTGACTCTGCTGCTGGGCCCTAGGTTTTACATTATCTGCATTCTTAAGGGCATTCTACATGCTGAATAATCCCCAGTAAAATTATTTCCTTCCTGACTTAGGGTCATTTCTTAGAACCTAGTTCTCTCTGACTGTGTGTCTCTGCTTTTTCTGCCTAGAGAGCCAGATGCCACCCCAAGTCTACCTGCTGCCACCATCAGCAGATGAAGTCTCCTTAAATGAAGTGGTATCAATCATATGCATAGTGAGGAATTTCAGCCCAAAGGAAGCATTGCTACACTGGCTGAAAGGGTCTGAGAAGCTGCCCAGAAAGGACTACATCATCAGTGGCCCTTACCCAGAGCCTAGGGGCACCAACACTTTTATGATAATCAGCATCATACAGGTCTCAGCCTCTGAATGGAATAAATACAACTATTCCTGCGTGGTAGGCCATGAAGCTCTTCCCTTGAACTTCACCCAGCAAACCATTGACCGATTCTCTGGTAAACCCACCAATGTCAATGTATCTGTCATCATGTCTGATGTCTATGGTACATGTTATTGAACTCAGCCTAAACCATCAGGTCCCCATCATTGTCCAGAACTTGAGTTACAAGGCAATGGGGAAATGGAAGTAGATCTATAGAAAAGTATCTATTGGAATAAATCTTGAGACTCAGAAGCAACACTAGTCCTGTCCTCACTATCTATGCCACAACTAGTCCCCAATAGCAGGGAAAAAGGGATAGGGAATGAAAGTGGGAAGGTATGGAATGTGCTAAAAAAAAGAGGAAAGAAGAATGGGGAAGGATATCCCATAACATGAGCCAAGCCAAGATATTTATCATGTCTTTCCCACTCTGACTAGAATGGGACTCAGATAGATATTTTAGGGAAGGTCTTGGTCACTTTTCTCTGATATAATCATCACTTTATCAAGGATACTCCCCCAACATTTCCAACTTGTAATTTAAGCTCTAATCCACCTAGGAAAAAAAGTTCCCACTGGTTTCCATACAACAAATAAGATTGTAGGATCAGAATAGACTCTAAAAGATCTATTTCCAGCATTTATTGAGGATTTTATAATTTGAAGAATGCTGTGCTAACCACAAAGTGGGTGAGACTGAAGACCAGGCCCAGAGCCTGCCTTTAAAGGAGCTTATAGTCCAGAGAAAGATGAAGGAAGAACAGATCCATGCTCTTACCTAGGAAGAAAGAGGGAGGAAGGGAACACCAATGGGGTTCAAAGAAAAATATAAACAAAAGCCCAGAGGTAGGCCTGTGAGTAATGTATTCAGAATATAGTGAATGAATCATACTAAATGAAGCAAAAGATGTGTTAGGGAGTAAAAGGGGGATTAGGTTGGAAATGAAAATTAAGGTCTTGACTGTCAAGTTGAAGAGTTTGTACTTAGTCCTGTGAGCAGAAGAGTGCCACTAGAAGTTTCTGAGTAGTCAAGTAACAAGTAACAAGTCAAGGGCATTTTGGAAGATGATTTTACAAAGATGTTCAGGAAAACTATTTAGGTTATTCTATTACAATATCTCCACTGAGAGATAATAAGGCTTGAACCAGGCAGAGTGACGGAAAAAGACACCCCTAGAAGAATAAAAGAAATATACATAATAGATACAAGCTTCATAGACACAAAGATAATAAAACACATGATAACAGCAATGAAAAAGACACAAATGCACATGTACATAGTTATACATGATAGGAATTCCATTGGAGGTGGTGAGATAAGGGCCACATTTTTTAATCTTTTACCTTTTACCTTTAAACCTTTAATCCTTTACCCTTTTACCTCTACTTTCCTATTAGCATTTCTGTTCTAAATATACCCCACACCTATCAAAGATACTTTTCACCATTGCCAAGTAATATTTCTGGGGCTGTTATTGTTTGTCCTTCATTCTCAAACAGAACCATGACATCAGGGAGGTGATGCCATGACATGTAAGTGAATTGGATTTAAGTGAGGGAAGGCTATACAAAGTCACCTGCCTCACTTTCTCCTCCAGAGTCATCTGGGTCTAGTGACTAGATATAGCTCAGGAGAACTGGAGACGCATGCAATGAGAAACATTTGCCTTTCTAAGCTAAGGTTTTTAATAGGTTTCAGTATGACTGAGGTAATCCCTCATTCAGCAATTAAGGCTAGATAAAAAAGAAATGAAGCAAAGAGTAATCTTTTTTACCTAGTCAAAAAGAAATCAATCTGAAAGGGGAAAAGTATCAGGGTTTCTGTCCAAACAGAAACAATTGCTTTTTACAATCACTCTAAGACTGTCTAGACTCAAACAAAGTATGGCATGGTCTGGGAACTTTTTTGGCCAATCAAGAAGAACCAGAATAATTTGGGATTAAGACATGATCCTTAAAAAAGGATTTTTTTTTCCTTCCTACTTTCCCTCTTTCCTCCCTTCCTTCCTTTTCCCTTACTGGCAGTGCTCTGCTTACAGATTAGAGTTCTTCCTTAAGGACCATGTCTTCAACTAAATCAAGATTTCTAGGGAGAAGGAAATTGAAGGAACTTTACACACCAAAGTAAAAATCCTGAAGCATAGATTTCTTAGGTATCTTCTGGCCCGGATATCCTTGAGCAGAGAAGAGAGATTCTTCTTAAGACTTAGGTATTCCCTTAGTTTCTGGTTCATCTGAGAAGTTCAAAATTGAGTTGTTACCTGACTACTCGTGACAAACTGACTGACATAACTGAATCCCTGACACCAAAATTAAATGCCACCTCCTCAAGGAACTAGAAACCTTAACCCCAGAAAAACTTCAAACTTTTCCTATTATATCCTCTCAATATCCCCTATAATTCTCTGGGTGAGGCATAATAATTACACTGTTCCAGGTTAGCAGTATCCTCACAGTAAACTACTCAAGAGGCTTCTCTCCTCAGAAAAAGGGACCTTCATTTGGAATGTGATGGAAGAATGGCCTCTACCCAGACTCTGACCAAGAGCATTTCATGAACAGGGGATCAATGCTAGAGCTTAATCTATTTCAGGGATGTCTCTTCCTTAAAAAGAAACTTTTTTGGCCTTTGAACATTTATCTATATCTAGGTCTTGTTGGTCCCTAGACTTCATAAAACTTCTCTCACCCATCTAGCCCTGGCTGAATCCTTTATTCCTCAATTCTCATTCTTCTCTACATCTTCCCCAGATGCCTGAGTCTTGTCTTTGCCCTAGTGCTTGAGAAAGAGCTAGAGCATCTAAAGTCTCCTTGTCAATTCTGTCTCTGTTTCTCATCATTTGAAAGGTCTACATATCCAAAGTATCCTACTCATATAAGCTTTCCTCCTGATTAAAGATAACAGACTTAACCAAATCTATAAAAAGAGTAACTTTTAATACTTTTTTCAATGTCCACATAGGTGGGAAATAAAAAAAATCTAGTCTCTAACCTAGATCTCTAACTCAAAATCCAGTGGCCTTTACACCAGAATAGGAAACCTGGGTTCAACTTGCTAGATGTATAGCAATGGGCAAGTCATTTTACCAGCTAATCCTTTGTTCTCTCATCTGTAAAACAGGGATATTCATACTTCTTAATCCACAGGCTATTTAAGATAAAATGATTTTATACTTTGAAGCGCTAAAGAAACTGTAGATTGTCTCTAGAAAAGTTAGATCTTACAGCCCTGGGTAGACCCTGAAAGTCATTGGACAGTAGTATTTCTGGGGATGCTACGAGGGAACCTTGTATTTAATACTGAAATTAGGATAGATAAACAGGCTGACTAGGGAAATGGAACAGCACATACCACATAGAGAGCGCAACAAGATTGTGACCAGTATATTTGAGTGCCTATGAATCTATTTGAAGCCAAAGGAACAGGTTATGGAAGCCATGTGATGCAGTAGTAAAAGTAATAGTTCTAGATGCCAAGGACCTAGTTTCAAATCCTACTTTTTATGCTTACTACTTGTGTGAACTTGGACAAGTTATAGGATATATAGACATATACATATGTGTGTATATATATATGTATATATATATATACACACATACATACATACATATATATTTGTGCTTGTGTATATATATATGTGTGCATGTATGTATGTATTATATATATGATTTATCAGCTTAAGACATTGAATTTCTCACCAATGACAAGATTATTCCCATAAACTCAATTATTTCCCTTTCTCTTTTCTTCAGCTTAGGGCTGGTTGGGGAATTCAGGGGACAGGTAATTATTAGTCCCAAAACCACCTACTGAAGCAACTGAGCCAGGACTCAAAATCTTCATAAAGATACTCTCTAATTTATGGGCCTGCGTCATCTCCAACACAGGGATGATCCCAAACACCCCTAAATCTTTTATGTTTGTTCATAATTCTCCAAACTAACCTCCTCTGCTACTACCATCACCAAATCTGCAAAATATTGACCTCTTATACCAGCTCCTTTGACCATTTTCACCTGACGGACAATGTAATAGCATTTATTAAACCTAACTGGGATTAAGAGCACTGTGTTTAAGGAGAGGCCCTTACTGAGATAAATAAGCATTGTCTCCAGCATTGTGGAATTTACAGTTTAATAACAGGATATAATTACATTTACAAATAACTAAAATAGAATGATAATAATAGATAGCATGCTTATAGAACTTCACAATTTATACAGAACCCCCTTTACAGCATATTTGTATATTAACTGGTACAACCAATTTACAGATGAGGAAATTGAAGTTTCAGAGAGGTTAAATGCCTTTCCCACAGTCACGTCACCAGCAAAGTGAAGAGCCAGGACCAGCTGTGGCTTCTCATCCCAAATCATAGATTTTCATGACAGCATCTGCATTAGAAAAGTACAGACTAAATGCTGAGGAGAAAAGTAGGGAACAAGCATTTCAGTCTGGCTAGACAGCTGAGTGTGTGGAAGGCAATACCATAACATTTATCTGGAAAGAGGGGAACACCAAATATGACTTTATCTTATAGACAATAGGGAGCTGTAAAAAGGTTTTGGATAGGGATCAAAGTCAATCATTGAAAGAATATTCTTACAGCCAGCATAAGTAATAATAAAATTCAAAATGAAGTAAGTCTCACTGAGCTAATGATCCCTCAAAATAGGTTTTTAAGCTATTAGATGCAATTCTTCACAAAGTACTACTCTAATGTCTCACTGTAATGTAAAATCTGTACCAACAGAGTACAGATTGTATCAGGACGAAACATTCTTGAAAGGCTTTGAGTAATATGTTGACAACAGGCTAAAGTTAATTCCATAAGACCCAAAACTAAATCTACTTTCTGACAAAAGGAGATGCTCATAATCATGAAGTTGGTCTCTATATCATAAAATTTTTATCTATGGCAAATCATTAAACAAACAAAAAATACAAGATAGTACTCATTCCTTGCTCCCATCTGGTGGTAGAAAAGGGTACAAAAGTGCTTTTAAAAAAACAATGTTTAAAAAAATATTTTTAAAAAATGATCATTAAGTCATCTGTAAATATGAACTTAATTTGTTGATATTCTTTCTCTTATAGACAAACTGCTTGTGGAACTAATGCAATCTTGACTTTTTTCTGTAACTGAACGCAGAAGACAAAAAGATGATAGCATCTAGAACCAGAAGAGATATTAAAGACTCTTGGGTTCCCCCTTCCCAGCCCTGTCATTTTACAAATGAGGAAATTGAGGTTAAATGATGTGTCCAAGGTCAAGCAGCTAGTAAGGATCAAAAAATTTTTCTATTGAAACATACTTTTGCTTTTTTTGTATCCACAGGGTTTAACACAGTGCCATCAATCCATTGATTGATGGAGTCAATCAATAATCAATCAATCAAAGGTTTTCTGACTAAAAATATCAAGTGAGGCATAAAACATGCTTATTAACAATGTCACCCACATGTCCCATAAGGATCCAGGGGGAAGATAGTTTCTGTACGTGATAATGTTTTCCAGATGCTCTTATTTTCAAGAGGGGAGCAAGCAGAGTATTATTTTCATAAAACCAAAGAACAGTGCAAATTTGCTAAGTAAAATTTATAATCACTTAAAAGACAGTCCTATTCAAATAGGAAAAAGTCAAGATGAAAAGTATCTATTATCTGGATTTGGGCTTGATATTGGATGAATAGCAAATAGAACTCATCCATCAGTAAATATATTTTAAACAGATGAAGCAGATGAGTAACAATTTGACCTGAAATTGAAAAGAATAGTTAGATAGCGTTTGGGAAATTGTAGAGTGCTTTTGACGACCCCAAGCTTCTATCTAAAATAAAAGAATGCTTTGTGATTACCGAGAAAGGGAAGTAGTGATCATTAAAAGTTAGAAAGCATTGTCATCAAGAAAAGACCAAAACTATTTAATTTCATTTCTTGTGGGTTAGTAAGTAGCATGATAGATTAGGATAAATAGGGTTTGAGGAAGGCCTCAACTCAAATCTGGCCTCAGAAACTTGCTAGCTGTGTTACCCTGGGCAAGGGTATCTTAAATTCTTTTTTCCTCAGTTTCTTCAACTGTAAAATGGGGATGATAAGGGCACCTATCTTAGAGAGTTGTTGTGATGTTATTTGTAAAATGCTTCATAACAGTGCCTGGCATAGAGTAGGTATTGTATAAAAATTCATCTTCCCTTCTCTTTTCTCCCATTTACCTTTTTCTTTAGACAGAATAGATCAAGCACACATTCCAAACATAGTATGCTTAGATTTTCACATGGTCTTTGATGAAGTTCCTCATATGAAGAAGGTAGAAAAAATGTAAGATGGATTAGACTACACCTAAGGATTTAGAATTGGATGAATTAATAGGTCTGTTTGAAAGGAGCTCTCTAATGAAGTATCCCAACGGTCTATCATTAGCTCTTTATTTTTCAATATTTTTATTAATTATTTGGATAAAAGCATAAAAGGCATAATTGTAAAAAAAATTGCAATTAACACAAATCTTGACAGGATAGCTGATAGACAGAGGACCCTGATAAATTAGAGCAATGGGTCACATTGAATAAGATGAAATTTAAAAAGAAATAAATTTTACACTTAGGTTCATGAAATCATTTTTACAAATATAGGAAAGAGGAGAGATGTGGATAGACAAAAAGATCTGGCAGTTGCAATACTGATGCTTTATGGACTAGGTCTCAAATTCTCCTGAAAACCTCAAGATCTTTGTGACCTCTGCTTTCCACTACATAGGAATCCTGACTCTCAAGTCTTTCTAAAGTTGAGTGAACTTTCCCCTAGCCAAAATGGTATATAGATTTCTCTTATCCACTCCAACTCTTGGGATCTAAAATGGTTCAACTCATTTGCCCCACAGATCATTGGAAGAAGGTGATCACATTCAGCTGTCTTAATGAGGATTTTGTGGAGGAAGATGATAGAGATGCTACCTTATGGCCCATGACTGTGACCTTTCTCACTCTGTTCCTGCTCAGCATGTTCTACAATACCACGGTGACCCTCATCAAGACAAAGTCTGGCCCAGCTATCAAGTACTAAGCCTCTAAGCAAGCAAGACACCTGGTGTTAGTATGGTCTCTTGGGCTTGGAATCAGAGGTGGAAGATCTAGCCCAGGCGATAATGACTTAGAACAAAAGAAAGACTTATATGGTGGCTACAAGTGGGAAAGGAATAGTAGATGGTCCCTCCAAATGTAGAAGTAAGCCGTCTCACATCGATTATAATGTACCTGACAGTCTAATACAGGATGGTACCTACAGTTATCAGGCCCTACAAAAATAAGGATTTATACTCTTATTATCCTTCTCTTTGCTACTTTTTCCAAACTACAAAACCTATAAACATAAGAATAAAGAACACAGTTATTACACATGGTAGATATTCATTTTTAACCCAGCTTTTATGGTCCAGGATACTGTTTCATAAACCAGAACTTTGGACCAGTCCTACTTTCATCCTGTCTTCATTATTTACATTTCTGTCTCTGCCAGTGTGTTTGTGTGTGTGTGTGTGTGTGTGTGTGTGTGTGTGTTGTGTTGTATATGACCTCTGCCATAGAAAGTAGGCACCCTAGTTTCAATGACTTTTAGGGCACAGACAGAATAAGGGTAGAATCAGGCCTTAGGAAATTCACAATCAGAGAGGGGTAGGAGAAAAAGATGCAGGCTCTGCCCTCATGATTAGAATTCTGAATGGCAGAATGAAGGGAGAGGAGGCAGCAGTCTTACTGAAAAGACGCTAGGAGAAGGGTGCTGGAGAGTAGGAACATCCCTTCTTTCTTTCTCTAACCTGGATAATCTCTCCCCCATCTATTACTTACAGGTGAGCTTTATAAGAAATCAAAGCCATCACCAAGGACCAGAGTCTACTAGACAAGTTGCAGCTCCCACAGTGAAAACCAATCCCCACTCTCATCCTTCCAGTCTCTCTTGGGCCTGAATGATTCTGTATAATAAAGATAGAACCTTTCTTCTATACCAGTCTATTTCTGAGGAATATAAAAAGGTCATTGTTCTGGAGAAAGAGCTGATCTCAGGTGGGAAGGGGGTATTCATACACTCAGACAAACACAACTGCGGTAACTCTCCAGGAGATAAGCAAGATTTGTTGTGAGTACGTGAACTACATGGCAAGCAGAACTATAGTCTAGAAGTGGAAGATTGTTCAGAAACAGTTTCTAAGTCTTTGTTGTTGTTTTTGTTGTTGCAGAGGCAATTGGAGTTAAGTGACTTGCCTAGGGTCATAAAGCTAGGAAGTATTAAGTGTCTGAGACCAATTTAAACTCAGGTCTTCCTGACTTCAGGACTGGTGCTCTAACAACTGTGTCACCTAGCTGCTCCTTCTGTCTTTTTATTTTATGTTTTTAGAGGAGATTTTTTTTTTTCATTCCTCACACAAAGACCTGACTGATTCTAAAACAAACATTTTACCCCCAGGGGTAATTGAGTCATTCCCAAAGAGTGTTCTGAGCCTGGTCTCAGGTGTTAAGGACTTGAAAATTCAGAGATCCTAATCTACTCTAAAACCAAAATCTTTACTAATTTTAGGAGTCAGTCCCTCAGTCATACAATATCCCCTCTCCTACTCCTATTCTGAGGCACTACCCAGCTCCTTGATCTGTCCAGCTCTCCATCACCAGAATTCTCCCACGGTCTTCTCAAGTTCCCCAAAACTTCTTGATCCATGACTACTGCCTCGCATCTAAAAACATAATAAGTAGGATAAGAGAGAAGTTAAAAACAAGGTACAAGATTATAATCCCTCCTCCACTTCCTGCCTTTTGTCCCTTTTTTAAATTTAGAGACCTTCCCCTAGAATGGCTATTATCAAGACAAGAGGAGGGTGAGATGAGAGGGGAGAGAAAGAGACAGAGGCAGAGACAGACAGACAGACAGAGACAGAGACAGAGACAAACAGTAAAACATACAGAGACAGAGAAAGGGAAGACAGAGACAGAGATAGAAAGACAGAGACAAAGAGAAGAAAAAGATGCCTGAAGCCTCTCTTTCCCTGAGACCCTGCCTGACTTGATAAAAGATAGTATTGAATTTACTGGCTCACTAGACCTGCCCTGGGAACTCCATGCATACTTTGGGCCCTCTCTTGTGTTTTTTCACTCTGTTCCCACTTACCCCACAATGAAACTTTGTTGTCTTTCATTCAGTGTCAGCTACACAGATGCTAATTTTGCTGAAGTTAAGTTGTACAAGGTAATGACAGAAAATTTTCATGGAAAGCATGTTTATAAAAATATTAGCAAAGGTTTTAGAATTATAGTCATTTCACAAATTATTGCCAATGCTCATGTCTTCTCAGTACACACAAGAATTTGAAAGAATTTATTACAGACTTCTATGATTGATGGGGTTGGTGTGAGAGAGAAAGGACTAAAGCTAAGCCAGAAATAGGGACTCACAAGTCTTGTGAAGATAAAATGATACGTCAACTCTAGAGGCTTGATCTTCATATCCTACAGAGAATAGAATATACTATCCACCTCCCATCCTCACCCCTTGGAAGAAAAAGGAAATACAGGATACATCAAAGTTTTCACTGTGGAATGAGGGGACCTTAAGTCTTCAAACGGGTATGATAGCTGAGCATCAGTTCTGACAGCTTCTAATAAACTAAAAAAACTTTGCATATGGACCAAGAATCAGGCCATGTGTCTTTCATTCTAGGACCAGACTAGGTGAGTGTAAAGAGACTCATCACTAGTCACTAGAAACATGAATTGTTTTGGTAACAGAAATTTATAAGGTCTATAAACCAAGGTGTGAAAAGATGAATGAAATAACAGGTCTTCTGAAGTATTAATTTAAATTAAGTGTGCATCTCATCCCCTTTCAAGATTGTAAACTTCTTGAAAAAAAGATTTCTGTCATGACTTTCTTTTATCCAAGATTTTAGGATTGAAAACAACCTCAAAGGCCATCAACTCTAATCCTTTCATCTTACAGATGAAGAAAATGAAGCCCAAGAAAGTTAAATTAACTTTCCCAAAGTTGCACAGTTAATGTGAGAAATGAGATTTGAACCTAAGGGGATTGAGTGGTAGGAAAAGAGCTAGTGGTGTTCTAAATTCAGTTGTCTTTCCAGAGTATCACCAGACTCCAAATCTAAAGATATCTAAAAATGCTTTTCCAGAGCTAAATTCCATAATGTTCATTCATGCATATGGAGAAATGACTGTTTTTTGTTTCTAGAAAATTAGGGGTAGAGAAGAAAAAGATTATTATCAGATAAGTCTTGACCTATTTGGGTAGTTTTAATCAGAATATTCTAAGGTGGGTAGTGACACTTCAATCCTTTATTTTTGCTGGGACTGAGAGAGAAAAATAGAAGCAAACAAGTTAGGCAGTCTCATGGGTTTTTTAACAACAATACAGTCTAAAGGTTGAAGACAAATGGCTTTGGACATTTACCTGATTCAAGTGAAAAAGATCAATTAAAAAAGCAAATAAAGATGAGCTGAAGATGAACATGACTTAATGTTGTCAGGAAAACCTGGGTTCAAGTCTGACTCTTTATATATGCTGACTGTTTGACACTAGGAAAGTCTAACCTCTTAGTGCCTGCAGACAGTTCACTAAATTGCAGAGAAGTTGTTAACATGTACTGGTGAAAGGAGTTTCCTCCCCTAGATCTCCCTACATGAATGCAATCATAGCTATGGATCAAAAAAGAAAGAAAGAAAAAAAGTCAATTAAAAAAGAGCTGAAAATCAGCCTAAGTCACACAGAAACCTGCTTGATTGTTTCCATTTGGTACAAAGGGGAGAAGGAGAGAGTGGAGATTCGTATCTGTTATTGATTAGTGGCAGTAATACTTTTTTTTTTCTTTTTCTTTCTTTCTTTCTTTCTTGTTTTTTGTTTTTTTGCTGAGGCAATTGAGGCAAAGAAAAAAAGTCAATTAAAAAAGAGCTGAAAATCAGCCTAAGTCACACAGAAACCTGCTTGATTGTTTCCATTTGGTACAAAGGGGAGAAGGAGAGAGTGGAGATTCGTATCTGTTATTGATAAGTGGCAGTAATACCTTTTTTTTTCTTTTTCTTTCTTTCTTTCTTTCTTGTTTTTTGTTTTTTTGCTGAGGCAAAGGCTGTGTGACTTGCCCAGTGTCACACAGCCAGGAAGTGTTAAGTGTCTGAGATCAAATTTGAACTCAGGTCCTCCTGACTTCAAGGCTGGTGCCCTATTCACTGCAACATCTAGTTGCTCCAGCAGTAATACTCTTAAAAATCAAAAAGCATCAGTAAAAATAATTTCTAAAACTTACCCAAGGTATTCATTTAAAAAAAGTTCTAAAATCTTCCCAAAGAAAAAAGGAAAAAAGAAAACAATTTCAAAGAAAATTTACCTTCTGCCCTAGCTTACTTGACTCATTTAATAAAAAAGAGGAAGAATAGATAGTTTGTCCCACACACCACCTTCTCTTCAATAGGCAGTGTGGCACATCACTACAAACTGACTACTGAATTGCCACTTTAAGTTTTTGAGATGTGAATAAGATTATTCTATAAAATGAAAGCTAATAGAGGGACAGTAAGCACCACTTTTATGAAAGGAATATGAAATAATTTTGCAATTATAGATTATAAATATTTATAATTTATAGATTTTGTAAGTATAGAGAATTTTGTCATATGGATTATAGATTTTAACACCTGTTATAATAACCCCATACAATTGTCTCATATGTTCTCAACTAATGATTGTTATAAAAACTTTGTGTCTAGAAGAGAAAGAAAAAACAAACTTCCAAAATTCATCAACCAACAGTTCTATCTAATCCTACAACAGAAAAAATTTTAAACATGATCAAGTTCATTCATTTGAAAAATGTTTATTCATCTGTAAACTAGTCTAATTAATTGGAGAACTACTGTTGCTTTGTCAGATTTCTACTTCCTTTAGACTTCATAAATTCATTCTTCTAAGAGAAAAATAAAATTACAATAAATAAATTTTCTTTTGTCACAAGAAAGTCTGACATTTATTTTGGTACTTTACATAGCATTATCCCATTTTATAAAGGAGAAAACTGAGGCTCAGAGAACTAAAATGACTAATTCAGGATCACACAGCTACTAAATTACAGATCAGAACAATGTGCTGAATTATGTAATAAAAATCAAAAGAGATGACTCACAAAGTGTTTCACAAACCTTAAAGCACTACAGAAATGTTACCAATATTTCTTTTGATAATAGAGATAAAAAAAATTTACACTTGGGTTCAAAAAATGAACCAAAGTAAAAGATCACAATAGCACATCTAAATTCTAGACTACAGATCCATGAAAGAAATCTAAGGTTTTGTTGGGCTAAGCTCCACTTCAATCTACAATGTGACATGAAAGTTCAAAAAAACTCATGTAATCTTAAGCTGTCTTTGTTAAGTTACTTCTAGAATATTGAATCCAAATCTTGCCATCACATTTTTAAGAAAGACTAGGGAATAAAAATACAAAAAAACAAAAAACAAAAAACTGGAGAATATGCAAAGAAGAGTGATTAGTATGGTAAAAGACCTTGAAGCCATGTCATATAAAGACCAATTGAAAACTATAAAGAGAATGCTATGGCAGACTACACAGGGGAAGCATTTCTAGTCAGAAAGACTTAGGGGCAAGTCTGCTTCTGACATATAATGACCATGTGACCCGAACTGATGCTGAGTGAAATGAGCAGGACCAGGAGATCATTATATACTTCAACAACAATACTATATGATGACCAGTTCTGATGGACCTGGCCATCCTCAGCAAGGAGATCAACCAAATCATTTCCAATGGAGCAGTAATGAACTGAACCAGCTACGCCCAGAGAAAGAACTCTGGGTGATGACTAAAAACCATTACATTGAACTCCCAATCCCTATATTTATGCCCACCTGCATTTTTGATTTCCTTCACAAGCTAATTGTACAATATTTCAGAGTCTGATTCTTTTTGTACAGCAAAATAACAGTTTGGTCATGTATACTTATTGTGTATCTAATTTATATTTTAATATATTAAACATCTACTGGTCATCCTGCCATCTGGGGGAGGGAGTGGGGGGTAAGAGGTGAAAAATTGGAACAAGAGGTTTGGCAATTGTTAATGCTGTAAAGTTACCCATGCATATAACCTGTAAATAAATGGCTATTAAATAAATAAATAAATAAAAATGACCATGTGACCTTAGGCATATCATTTAACTCCCCAGAGAACTCTCTAAAACTATAAGTTACATAAAAGTTGTTTGCACTGATAAACAAGTCACTTTCATTTTTTCAGCTGAAATGGGGCAAATACTAAGAAAAGAGCCTTCCCCACCTCAAGAGAAGTGTGTAGTATGCATAGTTAGGTTAATGAAGAAGCAAGGTTTGTTGGTAACTTGGGAGCAGATCAGTGAACTCTTAAAAATATTAGAGTGCACGTCTCCTTGTTCTCTAAGGAAAAAAAATTAGAGCCAGATAAATAGAAACTAGAGGGAGAGCAACTAACTGAATATTACAATGATAATGGTCCTGATTCAATTCCTAGGTAAACATTATATATATAAAACACAATATAATTGGCTTTAAGGAATCCCACAAGTTTTAAAATAAGGAAAAAGAAGAAAGTGCAAGAGGGGTATGGTACTGACAAAGCAGCTGAAAAGCATGAAGAATTAGACAAAAAAGGAGTTAAATACAGTGTTGATGAAATTAAGGAGTGTGGTGCTTCTCAATCAGAACCTCGAATGCAACAGCTTTGTCTATCCCCTATGACACAATTACAAAAGGCATTAATTAAAGCTAAAAATGAAGGACAGAATAGATCCGATTTAAAAATAGAACTATACACTATGATTGAATAGTTTGACTCTTCAGGTCAAGAAAAAAGAAGATACACTCCTTTTAATTTGGAAATTATAAAAGATCTGAAAAAGGCTTGCACTCTTTATGGGTCTACATCATCTTATGTTTAAGATGTTATTAGAGAATTTGGCTTATGAAATTTTAACCCCTAATGATTGGAAATCTTTAGCAAAGACATGTTTAGAACCTGGACAAAACTTGTTGTGGCTTTCTGAGTATAGTGAACTCTATAGAATACAAGCCCAATGAAATAGGCAACTTGGAGTTAATATACTAGTCACCTTTAATCAACTAGCAGGTTTAAGTCCTTATGCAGACACTTTAACACAGATTAATTACCCTATAGCAGCATATGAGCAAATTGCTTCTGCTGCTATCAAAGCATGGGGTACAGTGGGCACAAATACCTTTAATACCCAGGTTATGATACAGACTTTTCAAGTCTGAAACTTCTGAACATAAGAAGACAGGGTCCCTTTTGGCAAAGGACTTCCAGAGAGACTCATCAATGCTTTCAACGTGGTAAAGTAGGGCATCTGAAAGCTCAATGTTGGCAGAGAAGACAGGGTGAGAGAACAAGACTCAAAATCCTATGCCCAAAATGCAACAGAGGCTTCTATAGATTGACTCAGGGAAACCAAAGGTGGTGCTTGGCACCAGGTTCCCAGGCAAAAAATACTTGGAGCATGATGGCAGCCAATGTTACACCCTGAGAGTCTTTAGCAGTTCAGTACTCCAACATGATCAATCAGCTGAGAGGCAGCCTGATAGGAAAAAGAGATTACAATTGGGGAAAATAGAGTTGTATGCAGCTGAGACTACTGAGATATTCCCTAGAGAGGTAAAATCTGTCCCTGTCTAGCCTATAGATCCTTTGCCTCCAGGCACAGTAGACTTGAGCATTTTACCGCCTGAGAGTATTTACAAAACAGTGCCTATCCATACACTGATTTGAGAAACTGGGGAATGGATAGTTAATATCGTAGTCACTAATACAGGTAGACAATGGGTGGCTTATCATCCAGGAAAAGTAGTAGCATTAGGGTTACTGATACACGCTCCTGATAGGCAATCTGGTGATATTTACTGAGATTTTTGACTCCCAACAACAGAATCCAAGAATATTCTGGACTGCAGCCATTACAGCTAACCATCATATGCTCACTATCTATGTTAATGGCATATCATTGAAAGGGTTGGTAGACATGGGTGCAGATCTTACAGTCATTGAGGTGCAAATTGGCCCAGTCCTTGGCCAAAGATTAAGGCAGACACCTATATGTCTGACATAGGAGGATCAACAGCAGCGAAATTAATGTTACCCTTTGAGATGGATATTTGAAGGTGAAACAGGAGTTTTTACTGCTTTTGTAGTAGAAAAAATCCCCATCAATCTATGGGAAAGAGACATTTTACAACAGGATTATAATTGAGTACTTCGGATTTTTAGGCAGGGCTGCTGTTGAAGGCCTGCCTGCACTCTCACCTGTTCCCATTCAATGGAAAACTGATACACCCGTGTGGGTAGAACAGTGGCCCTTAACAAGTGAAAAAATTCAGGCCTTATTAGATATAGTACAGGGGCAACTTGACCAAGGACACTTACGACCTTCTTTAAGTCCTTGGAATTCCCCTGTATTTGTTGTAAAAAAGAAGAAAGAAAGAAAGAAAGAAAGAAAGAAAGAAAGAAAGAAAGAAAGAAAGAAAGAAAGAAAGAAAGAAAGAAAGAAAGAAAGAAAGAAAGGAAAGAAAGGAAAGAAAGAAAGGAAAGAAAGAAAGGAAAGAAAGAAAGAGAAAGAAAGAGAGAGAGAGAGAGAAAGAAAGAAAGAAAGAAAGAAAGAAAGAAAGAAAGAAAGAAAGAAAGAAAGAAAGAAAAAGAAAAAGAAATCTGGAAATTGGTGAATGTTGACTGATGTAAGAAAAGTAAATGAAAAGATGGAAACTATGGGAACTCTTTAGCCTGAACTTCCATCTCCTACTCAATTGCCTAGAGAATGGTCTCCTTTGAGTTATAGACATTTAGGATTGTTTCTATTCTATCCCTCTAGATAGAGGGATAATCCCCCTCTAGATAAGGAGGATATGAAAAGATTTGCCTTTTCAGTGCCTAGCATTAATTTAGCTAAGCCTTATAAAAGATATGAATGGACAGTTTTGCCACAGGGAATGAAAAATAGCCATACTATGTGTCAAATGTATGTGGCTGCTACTCTTACTCCAGTAAGAAAAGCATTTCCATAAGTTATGTTGTTACATTACATGGATGATATCTTGGGGTGTGCACCTGAGGAGCAAATGTTAAAAGCATGTCTACAAAAGACCACAGGAATACTAAGGAACTACAAATTGCATATAGCTCCAGAAAAAATTCAAAGACACACTCCTTTTCAATATTTAGGATATGAAATATATCCTAAGGTGCTTACAGTACAAAAACTTTTTTTAAGAACAGAGAAGATGAACACCTAAAATGACTTTCAAAAATTGAGAGGAGATATCTAATGGATGCTTCCAGTGTTAGGCTTTACTACCTATCAATTACAATCATTATATGACATTTTAAGGGGAGACACTGTTTTAAATTCACCATGCCAACTTACAAAAGAAGCTCAAGAGGCTTTGAGAGAAGTTAAACTGGCTTTATCCAATGTGGTTGAAAGAGTCACTCAAAAAGCCTTGGAAATATCAGTTTTTGCTACAAAAGAGGCATCCACAGCAGTCCTTCATCAAGGAGACAGTGTGATAGAGTGGGTGAACCTGCCAGCACAACCAGAACAAAGCCTTACTCTTTATCCAGTGCTTGTGGCTAGAATTTTATTAAAGGCCATTAAATAAGTCATACAATTATCTGGGATAAGACCTGACAAGATATACACCATTTATACCAATACACAAATTAATATATGCTGTGAAACCATCCCAGAGTGGCAAATTTTATTGGCCACAGCTCCAAATTTTACACACAGGTCTCCATTAAAGATAACCGGGATATTACATAATCGGCGATGGATTCTTGAAGAAAAAGTTTCCAAGATTCCTCTTAAAGGACCAACAATCTTTACATATGCATCCAAACATAACATTTATGCTGTATATTCGCATGATTTAATTGTAAAAAGAGTAGTCAGACCTCCTTTTCAGTCCACTCAGCAAAATGAATTGTATGCAATTATGCTAGCTCTTATTTAGAGGAGATGTAAATATAATATCTGATTTGGCCTATTCAGTAGGTGTGGTACAAAGAATTTCCACAGCCCAAATAAAATCTGTAGCTTCTAATATATATCAGCTCTTTAAGGAACTTCAAGAGCAAGTGAGAAAGCATCCAGGTAAGACTTCCAGCTATTTTTTATGGAAATTCAAAAGCAAATAGCCTTCTAACCACATTAGCCAATACTCCTTTATTTCAGGTAGCACAAAAATCTCATTCTAAATATCATCAGAATCAATTCTGATGGACATGTCTTTCTTCAGCAATGAGATGATCCAAATCAGTTCCAATTGTTCAGTAATGAAGAGAACAAGCTACACTCAGGGAAAGAACTATGGGAAATGAGTGTGGATCACAACATAGCATTTCCACTGTCTCTATTATTATCTGCTTGCATTTTTGTTTTCCTTCTCAGGTTATTTTCACCTTCTTTCTAAATCTTATTTTTCTTGTGCAGCACGATAACTGTATAAATATGTATACATATATTGTATTTAACATATACTTTAACATTTTTAACATGTATTGAACTACCTGACATCTAGGGGAGGGAGTGGGGGGAAGGAGAGGAAAAGTTGGAACAGAAAGTTTTGCAAGGGACAATGTTAAAAAATTACCCATGCATATGCTTTGCAAATAAAAAGTTATAATAAAAATAATAATAATAATAAATAAATGTCATCAGGCTGCTAGAGCTTTATGTTTGCAATTTGGGATAACAAAAGAGGAAGCTAGAAGTATAGTAAAAGCCTGTATAACTTGCCTTCCTTTCCACACTCCTATGCTACCTCATGGAAAAACCCTCATGGTTTGAGAGCCAATGAAATTTGGCAAATGGATGTGATCCATGTCTTTTCATCCATTAGTAGACACCTTTTCAGGATTTACTTTTACAATACCAGCAGCAAAAAAGACAGCTCGAGTAGTCACTAAATCTGAATACAAAACTTGAATACAAGCTTTTGCAATTATGGATATGCCACAAGCAATAAAAACAGATAATGGACCTGCATATACTTCTAAACATTTTGCACACTTTTGTGTACAGTATCATATTTTACACACCACTGGCATACCTTTTAATCCTTAAGGACAGGCAATAGTAAAGAACCAGAAACAGTGACATCAAGATGCTCCTCAAAAAAACAAAAGAAAGGGGGAGCCACAAGTTACCCTATAGAACTTCTAAATTTAGCTCTTTACACTATTAATTTTTTTTATTTTTGATAAAGATGCACTGGCTCTGGCAAACAGGTTTTATAACCCACTGGAAGGGCAGTGTTCAGTGCGAGCAGCTCCACTATCTTTAGATAATAGCCAGGTGATGTGGAGACATCTAGAAAGTGATGAATGGAAGGGACCAGATAAGTTAACTGCTTGGGGGAGAGGGTTTGCTTGTATTTCTACAGATGAAGAAGGAATCAGATGGGTGCCAATGAGCCTTATTTGCCTTGTCCATCAGAGAGAGATGGAGAAGACCCTTGAAACAAAGGAGATCAAAGAAACATCAGTTGGTTCCGTTGCTGACTGTACCCACCACTGAAAGAGCATGGCAGTTATGGCAATTGACTCATGAACATCAAAAATTGTTAATAAGACTACTGCAGGACTTTAAAACCAGCACGGATCATTGGATTCCCTGAGACATGATGAGACTGTTACAGGACTTCAAAACTTGCAGTGATTTCATTGGATTCCCTGACATGTGAAGTAAGTCACAATAGATTGGTTTTGGACTATCTTTTGGCTGTTGAAGGAGGTGTATGTGTGATTGTTATTTATATACCCTTCTTCTAGAACTTATGGACATATATATATTCATATTGTTTGTTCTAACATTATATTGATTCATGTTATTTGTTACATCACTACTAGCCTGTACTATTTTGCTATGTGCTTGTGTAATACCTCCCATGCTGGTGGATTTATGTATACCTGTTTCAAGTAAGACCCTTCAGTCTAACTATCTAACAAGATCAAATTTGGTGTTCTCACTTTCCTGAGAAGTCAGGAAGGGTGTGATCACCTCCTTTTTTGGTGTTTCTACCTCTCTTTCTGAGAAGTCAGGGAGAACCACCTGTGTTCTAAAATAAAAGAAAGTGGGAGGCTGGAACTTTGGAGAAGTATACTTGAAACAAGTATACTTACAACAAGGTGTTAACTCAGTGGAATTGACAAAGTGATGGTTCTTTAGTATACATATACTTAGTACTTAGCATGGTGATATAATGGTTCTGTAGTTTACACATACATAGTGTGTTGTAATGATGTAATCATACTAAGGTATTTAAGGGCTAAGAGGACTGTAAATGAAAGGTTCCATTTTTGACCAGCCTTGTGGTAGCTCTCCTGCTTTCATCACTTCTCCATCTAAAGACCAAGGCTTGTCTGAAGGACCTCCAAAAAGCTAGCCCAAACATTACAGAACCCTACCATTAATCCACATTCTAATTTTTTAGTTTGCCAAACTAGACCAGAACCCAGAATCTAATTTGGCCTTTACACTGACTATCTCCCATTCTCATCTCATAGAATCTTCTCCCTTTCTCCTCCAAGATGCAATTCAAATACCACATTCTACATGAAGCCCTCCCTTAATTGCTTAGTGCATTGCCCCTCTAATGGCTCTATATTTTACTATTTTATTTTTATTTGTATTTATTCTTATATTTATCATATTTATGTTTGTATATGTATTTATTGTATCTCCCACTAAAATATAAGCTCCTTAAAAAAAGGATCTTTTATCTTATCCCTACTGCCTAACAAAGTGCCTGGCACATAGTGCTTCACTGAGTCTTAGAGCTCTAAGGGACCTCAGAATAGATCTCATTCGATCTGTACCTGAAGAAGACTCCATTTTGGTATCAGGTGTCATATAATTTTCTCTCAAAGGATTCCTAAGATTGGTAACTCACTACATCCTGAGTTTTTGGACAGCTCTGATTGTTAAGATAGGGACAAGAAGGAGCAGCTAGGTAGCACAATGGATACAGCACCAGACCTGAACGCAGGAGGACCTGAGTTCAAATGTGACCTCAAACACTTAACACTTCCTACCTGTGTGACTCTGGGCAAGTCACTTAACCCCAATTGCCTCAGCAAAAAAAAAAAAAGATAGGGACAAGAAAGTGGTGTAGTGGATAGTGCCCACCCTGGAATGAGGAGTATCTGAATTCAAATCCAGTCTCAGACACTTACTAGCTATATGATCCAGTTTGCTTCAGTTTCCTCATCTATCATATGAGCTGGAGAAGGAAATGACAAACCACTCCAGTATCTTTGCCAAGAAAACACAAATGGGGTTACAAAGAATTGGACACAATTGAAAAATGATTGAACAAAAAATTGTCAAAAATGACTTTTCTTTAAAAAGTTTAAATCTGCTTCCATGTGTCTTCCTCTTTTCATTGCTCCTAATCTGTGTAGCCAAACAAAATAAATTTAATTTTTCCACATTGTAGTCCTTCAAATACCTGAAGATACCAGCAACCGAGGCTTTCAGTGAGCCTCCGAATGTAGATTGACCCAGAGAAATGAGAGGCAGGGCCCAGTTCCAAGGTATCAATCAAAAGACAGATGGGGCATGATAGCAGCTAGTTCCTTCAACCCCTCTTCAAATACCTTGGTTTTCAGTCTTTTCACTATCCTAATGGCCTTTCTCTCTGTTTATTTTCTAAAATAAAATTGTCAGATTCCAAAAATTTGGCACTATTTGAATGTATAAACATTGGTGCCATTAGTAAATTTACAATATTCACTCACATAGAATATTAGAGAACCTTTTGAAGACACTAGATTATTCAATGTGTGACTGACAAAATAAGACAAAATGAGGTGGAATCAGTCAAGGCTTCTTGAAGAAGGTGGAACTCAAAGAGGGTCTTGAATGAGAGGGAGGATCTAGAAAAGAGAAAGGGAGATGCACTGAAGAAGCCATGAGAACAATGTATGTGGAATGTTTTATGCTGCCTCTTTACCCCCCACATCTTGGGATCTAGATTCCCAATAACAACTTGGCAGACACTTCACAAACTTAACAGGGAAAGGACTAAAACCCTGAAACCAATATTGTCTTGTCCCCCAATTCAAGACAGTGTAAGAGCATCAATAATGAAAGTAGGAGGAAGGAAAAGCTCTGAGGCACAGAGAGCAGGTGTGACTCTATTTTTGGAGACAGCCTCAAAAACAAGAATTTGCATGGGGCCTAAGATGATGATTTCGGGGAAAAAACTGAACAGTAAACAAGAACTTGTTTACGATTACAACTTCAACCTCCCAGCCCCCAATCCAGTTTTTTTTTTTCTCCCAGTGACAGAGAATGTGCTTCTTTAGAAGCACATTTTCTTGGCCTAGAAGCCATCCCTGAGGCCTTAGTTCAATTGCTGAGTTCTTCTTCCAAAAAGCTGGTTCCAATAATATAATCACTTCACATCAGGCTGAATCTTAGTAAATGTTTGTTGAATGAATGACCACCTCCTACCCTTCTTCAAGTTGATTACTGACCTAATCCTTCACAACCACAAATGTATAAATCAGAAGTTCCCAATCTTTTTAGGTTCTTGATCTACAATGAATCCTCCTGTGTCCCCTATTTAATATGAAAGAAAAGAAATTCTAGAATTTACTGTGCAACAGAAACTGGAAACTGAGTGGGTGCCCATCAGTTGGAGAATGGCTGAATAAATTGTGGTATATGAATATTATGGAATATTATTGTTCTGTAAGAAATGACCAACAGGATGATTTCAGAAAGGCCTGGAGAGACTTACACGAACTGATGCTGAGTGAAACAAGCAGGGCCAAGAGATCATTATATTCTTCAACAACAATACTATATGATGACCAGTTCTGATGGACTTGGCCATCCTCAGCAATGAGATCAACCAAATCAGTTCCAATGGAGCTACACCCAGTGAAAGAACTCTGGGAGATGACTAAAAACCATTACATTGAATTCCCAATCCCTATATTTTTACCCACCTGCATTTTTGATTTCCTTCACAGGCTAATTGTACAATATTTCAGAGTCTGATTCTTTTTGTACAACAAAATAACGGTTTGGTCATGTATACTTATTGTGTATCTAATTTATATTTTAATATATTTAATATCTACTGGTCATCCTGGCATCTGGGGGAGGGGGTGGGGGGAAGGAGGAGAAAAAATTGGAGCAAGAGATTTGGCAACTGTCAATGCTGTAAAGTTACCCATACATATAACCTGTAAATAAAAGGCTATTAAAAAAAAAAGAATTTAATGTGCAAAGGCACACAAAAGAAATAAAATAGGATAAAGAAACAATCAATCAAAAATGCTAACACATAAACTTTTTTTTAGCTTCCCGAGGTTGTTCCTTCTGTAATTCACACTTTTTTCACTGAGAGCACTGCTTGTGCAATATTTCAAAAGAAAATATAATTATTTACTAAACATTTTCCATGTCCTCTTAAGAAGCTTTTCATAATCTAGGTTGGAATCCCCTCAATAAATAATGTTATCAATTTAGTTCATGCCCATATGTGCACATATTGAGCCTTAGTGAACAGATTTTCTGGATGATCATGGACTTATATCAGAGTGATAGTAGTCATCAATTCTGAGTTCCAGTCTCTCCTTAAGCATTTGATTTTTTTTAGCAGAAAATCTTAAACCAGTAGTTTAAGTGGCTACATCTTGAGCTAAAGAAAGATGGAAAAAATAATTGAAGTGTTACCAGACAGGCTATTAGCAGTAAATTTGGCAGTTTACTTAGCACTAGTCCATCTAACTCACCCATGGTACAGATTTAGTCATTTGCAGAGATCTCTTTAAAAAAAAAAAAATGTAGACTCAAAGGTAGAGATAATATGGCAGAGAAAAGTCAGAAAGTTGCCTGAGTTCTCCCTATTTTTCCTCATAAACAACATTAAATCAAGCTTCTGAACAGATTGTGGATGGCAGAACACATTTTAAAAAAAGAGTACAACAATGTTCCAAATTAAGATAATTTAGATTGACTTCAGAAAAGTTCTGTCTCACTTGGGTAACGCAGCAGAAACATTGTTTGGGCAAGCCAGCATGAAACTCTTAGCCACAGTACAAATCAGCACCCAAGGCCCCTTGATCCTGAATCAGTAGACTAGCTGTGAGGCTAGAACCAAAAAGAACTGAATACATTTAGTCCATTTCTCATTTTACAGATAACAGAGAAATGAAGTAATTTGCCCATGATCACAAAGCCATATGGTAAATGTCATGAGTAGGATTTTATAAAATTAATCTCAGAAGAGCTTGGTCCATTTTATTAATTCCTGTCAGGTAGACTCTTCTCTTATCCAGAGTGATGGCTTAGAGAGAAAGAAAATTTTTTAAAAATGAGGATCAGGAGAGAAAAAATAAAGGAAAGACACTCTTTCTGGGGAGGGAGGGGGGAATATCTGTGTATGATAAAACCAAAAGTCAGACATATGGCTGATACACAGTTTTCATTTATAGCACTAAAAACATGTAGAAACTAGAGAAATATCATTAACCAGAATGGAGAGAACTTTGATTGTATCCTGAAACACCTTGATCCTATCAATTCTAGTATCAAACTTATATCACGTCATGATGAAAATTACTGACATGTTACCATGTTACTGACATGAAAAGACCTTATTATAGGATTGCAGATTTGGAAAGGGCTTTGGAAAGCATCTACTGCAACCCTCTCATTTTATTGATGAAGAAAGTGAAAAGCAGAACTTAAGTGACATGTCCAAAGTAGCACAGCAAGTCTTAGAGGGAGATTTGAATCCAGGTCTCATTTAAGCCTCACAACCTCGCAGGTATTTACAAATATTATTATCCCTATTTTGTTGATGGGAAACTGAGTCTCAGAGAAGTTAAGTGATTAGCCCAGTTAAGACAAGTCAGGATTTGTAGTATTTCTTTTCCCTATGCTGAACTGCAGGCATGATTTTCTGCAAATGATATAAACACAATCATCCACATTATCAAAGTATACTTAAATTTTGAATTGGAAGGGCCTGGGGGTCATCTAGAGTCAGAAAAACTCTTTCCTTTTCCAGATTATGAATCAGGACTCATCTTCTTCTGAAGAAAGCTGAGGCGCAGATAGATAAAAAGATCTGCCTGGTCACAGAACAATGTAAGCAAAAGCACAAAGATGGTAAAGTACAAAGCACTTTGGGAACAGACAGAGAATAGAAGGCAGTAATGGGAGGTAATGCTAAAACAATACAGCAATGCCAATACAGTAATGGAAGCAAGGCTTTGAATTGATTCAAAGGAATGAATTGACTCAGTGGGCACTAGGGAGACATGTTTTTTAACAAAAAATTGACATGTAATCCATGTGTCATTTTATTTTCTAAGCATCACAAAAAGTACACAAATATGATGATTAGCTCCCAATACCACTATAAGTTACATAGTACAAATATCTCTCTTTTACAGATGAGGAAATTGAAGGTCAAACAGCAAATGTAATTAAAATCTAGTTTATAGTAAGTATAGTATAGTAGGTTTATATAAGAGCTAAGATGAGAACCCAAATCTCTTGACACTGAATACAGCCGAGAACCCAGAGCACAGGTCATATTAATCAAGTAGCTCCCCTTCTCTGAACCCAGCTCTGTGCTCAATGTTGCTGAGTAGAAATAATGGGAGGAGATTTTGGCTCTGCTCTGAGCAACTGACAGATTAGCTGTGGAGGCAAGATTCATATGTGTAACAAATTAAATAATATAAGGCAAAACAAAAACAGTGTTTGATGGCCAATGCTTGATGGAGGACAAGAGACTGAATCTCACAAAAAAGGAAGAAGGGTCCCAATTCCCTGAAACATGGATGTAGTGTTATGTCCCCAAATCTGAGATCTAAATTCATAGGTTGTCCCAAGCATTGTCATTTTAAATTTTATCTAATGTTTATGAAATACACATTGAATACACGACTATTCTGTCAGACTGAATTTTTTTTTTAACGTTTATAGAGCTCTTGATACTCAAGTTGGGTAACTAGGGGACCTGAATCTAAATCCTGACTCTTAATTTCTATGTGATCTTAAATCAGTTTCCCTATCAATTTCCCAGCTGTAAAATGAGGAGCCTGGATTAATGTTCTCAAAGGATCCTTTCAATTCTGACATTCTGATTTCATTGCCCACTAAGAGGGGTGGGGAGAGAATCTGATAATATCAAAGGCATAAACTTTCTTCAAATTCTTTTTTCCCTCTCAGATAAGGACTAGGGAGAGGACTAAGCCAGCAGCACTTTTAGCAGAGTATGTATCAACTTCTGTCACGCTCTCTTGCTCCCAGGCCTTCCTTTGTTTGTCTTATCCACCTACACCACAAAGCTATTGTTTGGCAGAACTTGGTCATGAGTCCACATCCTGTTATGAAACTTAGAACTCCCTCAAATCAATCTGACTCTAGGGAAGTTTTTTCTTTCTTACCAATTTCCTAGGCTGAGACCTAATGGAGGTCACTGACAAATAAGGCTCTTTCAAGTATATTTTTGTCCCCTCAACCTTCTGAGTCCAGATGGTTGGGTCCTACCGGAAAATTGTTTTGGAATAAGAATGGAATGATAAGGCTGAGAAGGAAAATTATGGTAGGGGATAAGGGAACAAAATAAATGGAGAAAAGATCCTAGGATGATAAGATTTGGACTAAGAGATATCTACAACATTAGAGATTATTTAATCCAAATTCTCATTTTACAAATAAGTACATTAAGGCCTAGAGAGGGGAATGGACTTGATTGAAGGAATCAGTCAAAAAGCAATAAAAGAAATGGGGTGGGAAAGTACTAAAGAATGGATTCAAGCTGCAAATGACATCACTTAAACCAACATGCAAGGAATTGGACTATTTATTCCCCCAAAGTTTTCTTGTAATCCCTCAAATCTAGCTGATCTCAGCTATAATCCTGATCAATTTGTCTCAGAAAGAAAAGCTCAGGTCATGGGAGTCCTCTAGGCTCTTGAAAAGGAGAATGAGCAGTAATCATGAACCTAACATGCCGGCATGCTAGGGAAACTTGCAGACAATCAGACAGTCACAAACAGAGTTGGATAATAATAGTTCATGGTGACTTTCCTACATGACTCAGAAAGACTTGTAGGCTTTTTTCTGAGATCTTAATGAACTGCAAGATCAAAATGAATCAATGATGCAATTGGGCAATTAAAAATATTGATGTTATCCTATGGTAAGTGGTTAGATTACAGAGATATAGAGTCCAAATAAAGAAATAGTTTTGCTCTACTCTAACCTGGTCATTTATTGTTGTTATAACTGAATTGTTATGTTCAGTTCTCGGCATCACATTTTAGGAAAGACATAGACAAAATGGAGACCATCCAGAATAGGGTGGCCAGAATGGTGAGAGAAATGGATAACATGCAACAAAATCATTTTCAGGAACTGAAGATGGTTAACCTAAGTTAAGAATAAAAGACAGTGATGATGAGTTAACTTTTAAAAAAAAAGTATTTGAAGAGCTGTCAGGTGAAAAGGAGATTAGACTTAGCTCTACTTTGTCCCAGAAAACAGAACTCAGAGCAATGACTAGAAGTTGGGTGGCAGATATAGGATCAAGGTATAGAAAAGTAAAAGGCTTCCTCTCTCCACCTTCTCTCCCAACATCCTCAGTAAATTTACTGAGGATGTTGGGAGGGAAGTTGGCAAAGAGGGAATAGGTCTTCAGTGGAAATATTCAAGCAGAAGCTTATTATAGGTGTCCCCGGGGTCTGGTTTGAGTTAGATTAAAAACTCTAAGAGTCTATGATTCTATAAAATACAGATCAGCCTTATTAAGTTATTTATGAACCAAAATACTCACCTACTGTAGCACCTGGAAGAGATAAAAATGCTGAAGAAATGGAGCAGGGAGATAGAAGTTATATGGGTCTGACATTGAGGGAGCCAACTTCATTCAGCTTATCTCTATCTGTAATTCTTCTAGAGCAAAAAGTCAGCATCTTAAGTTCTAGAAGGAGCTTCAAAAATGGTTGAGTCTAATAATTTCATTGTATGTATATCTGAAAAATGTGAGAGGAACACTCCTTCAAGAGAATATAAGCTCCTTAAAGGCAGGTACCATTGCTTTTAGTCTTTACATCTTCAAAGTCAATAAGATACAGTGTTTTTTTACATATAGCAGATTCTTAATAAATGCTCATATTTCTATTTAAAGTTTATAATGCACTGTCACAACACAACAACCATGTGTAGTATGTAATACAAGAATTAATATTCCCATTTATATTGAGGCCTAGAAAGGGGAGTGATTTTTCCCCCCAAGGTATCTGAAGCTAGGAAATGTCAGATCTCAGATTCTATTCAGGTCTCTTAATTTCAATTCAGAAAGCATTTACAAAGTGCCTGCTGAATGCCATAGCTAGGGATACAAAAACAAAAATATATATTCTTAAGAGAGCTACAATCTACATTGGTCAAGTTTACAATTAAATATTTACATATTACCATTGCTTCATTCTCTTTTACTGGGTTGTGGTTAATAGGCTATGAGGTTCTGTTCTTCCAAATTCTGGGGTTTATGCAGTCTGGGTCCCTAGGTTTCTAGGTTCCTGAGCACCTGAGTTCTGAGGCTCCTATGTTCCTAGGCTCTTGGGTTTTAGATTTTCTAAGCCTTCTGGAATTTAGATTTCTGGGCTCTTTGGGAAACTAAATCCCTGGGTTTTGAGGCTCCTAAAATTTGGAACTTTTTAAGTCCCTGTGCTCTAGAGCTCCTGGATTCCTAGATTATGGGTTCCTAGTCTCCTATATTTTTTGTTCTTCTTAGTATCCTGGGTTCCTAGGTTCAAGTGATCCTAGGTTCCGAGATTGTAGTTTTATGGAATTTGGTAACTGACTGAGTCAACTGAATCTGAACTCTGGGCTCTATAAATATTAGATCTCTGAAGCTCCTATATCCCTAGGCTCCTGTGATCTTGCCTCCTGGGATCCAAGAAGTTGAATTTTTAGATTTCCTGATTCTTAAAACTTTTTAGTCCCAATATAGTAGGTAAGAGGTTCTTAGGTTCTTAAGCATCTAGATTCCTAGACTCTGTCCTGGGATTTAGGATAGTCAGGTCTATGTGGAGTTTTTTAGGGTTTCTGTGCTTCTGAGTTCTGGACTGTTGCCTTTTGGAAATCTATGATCCTGAATTCCTGAATTGTTAAGGTACTGATTACATTCCTGAATTCTTGAATTCTGGATCCTAGGCTTCTGGCTTTTTGGATTATCATAATCCTACACTCCTGGATTCCAAAGTCGATTCTAGCTTCTGGATTCCTCAGTTCTTAGGCCTTTGGACCTTGGTACCTAGGTTCCTGGTTCTGTGATCCAGAGCTTCTGGATTTCAAGGGGAATACAGGGAATATTACTTATAGAAACAGTTATCCCTTTCCTTGTTCTCATTCTATTCATCTCTTTTATAGCCTCCCCAGTTCCCAATACCTTCAATATCACACTCAAGACCAAGGTTATCTTTAAATATATATAAGGACATGTCTTATCTAAGTATAGTGTTCTGTACATGATAATTGTTTACCAAATATTTGTTGAAAGAATGAATGAATGACCAGGTCAAAATTCCTCAGGCTGATAATCAAGGGCCTCCACAATTGATTCCAACCTATCTCTCCTATCCCATAGGCCAATCTCCCTTCCCTCAATCAAGCCAATTTTCTCATGGACTCCAACACACCAAATTCATCTTCTTTTTATGCTTTTCTCTCTCCTCCCCTGTCCTTGTAGGCAAGTTCAGTTTCTCCTTCCAGCTTAAATCCTACCTCTTTTGTGAAGCCTTATTTTATCTAGATGTCAATCTAGACTTATTGCAATTATCAACTGCCCATGATTAGAAACCTCATTGTTCTGTCATTGTCCCCTTATTCTGCTGTCGCATTAGAGCAAGTCTCAAAAGCTAAAAGTAATTCACCTTTCTTGACTTTGCAAATGAATCACCAGCTGGAGGTGAATTGACTTGTGTAAGATCACATGGGCCCTAAGGTAGGGGGTAGAGGCAGGTCCTCTGACTCCAACTCCTTCCATGTTGCCTCTCAGGAGTGTTACAGAAACTTCAGGTAGAAGATGCTTCAGAATATAATCTGTGCCTGAGAAAGAATCCCTTCTATAATATTCTGACAAAAGGCCTCTGTCTAAAGATCTCCAATAAAGAAGAACTCATCTCATTACCTAGTGAAACACAAACCAATGTGATTTTGAACAGTTCTAAATACTCAGAAATTTTTGAGTACTTCACATTGAAATCCACCTTCTTGCAGCTTCCCTCCCACTGTTCCTAGTTCTTCCCTCTGAAGTCAATCAAAATAAATCCAATCTCTTCTCCACAAATCAGAATTTCAAATACCAGAGACCAGTTTTTGAGAATAGAAAACCTATTCTCTAACATAAACATATGTCAGTACTTAAAGGAAAAAACCATGATTTCTCATAGTTGTATAGAGAACTTATATAGAGCCATTGTTAGTTTTAGAGTTTTTAGACAATATTTTCTCAAAAACAATCATGTGAGGTAGGTGGCACGGCAATTATTATTGCCTCAGATGCTCAAAAACACATAGAAAGTAAGTAGCCAATGCAGAAAGAGGAATCACTGATCTCTCTCCACTATATCAGGCTGCCAGGCTATATACAAAATGGAGAGAAAAAACCAAAGTGTTTAGCCTGGAGAAAAGAAGACTAAGAGGAAACATGATCACTTTTTTCAAATATTTAAAGGGCTGTCATATTCCATAAATAATTCTTTCTAGAACTTCCAGTTAAAATAACATGAAAAGACATAGAGAAGTCAATGTCTTTTAGCCAGCATAAGCTACATATAGATCTGAAAACAACCTGGGCTATTTAGAGGGAGAGAAGCAAGATAGTATATGGATGTGAATGCAACAGAACATCATTGTGCCATAAGAAATGATGAAAAAGATGGATCTAGAGAAAAGTGGGAGGATTTTTAGATGAACCAACAAAAAATGAAGCAAAGCCAGGGAAATACACAATGACTACAATACTATAAAGGAAAACAACTGTGCAAAACTCAACAACTATGATCAGCATAATGATCAATCATAAGTCCTAAAAAAGATTATGAATTGAGCTTCCCATCTCTTCACAGGTAATGAAAGAATAGGGGTGCAGATGAGACATATTTTCATACATGGTCAATGTATAGATTTGTTTTGTTTGATTATATTTATAGATTTATATTTTTTAAAAAGAGTGATTTTTGATAGGGTGGGGAAAAGAGAACAATGATTAGTAGGGCAATGTTGTAACTATTATGATAAATTTAATTTTTTTTAAAAATCATCCTATATATTATAGAGGAAAAAAATACTTCCACTTTGAGTAAAGAAGGAGGAAGAAACCCGCTGCTGCTGTCATAGAAGTAACTTTGACAATGGCCCTGCCGGTAAAAGAGGCTCTACTTTTTACTCATAGCAAAAGGAAGGAAATGCTCCCAGCCCTCACTTCAAGATCAGAATTGAGTTACTTTCTCTCTCATACTAGAGATCCACTTACTGTTCACTTACTGACCTCTTCCTTAACCTCTCTCAGTTCTACTCCTTGTTTCCCCTATCAACTCATTCAATGCTTTATTACAAAGATAACAGACAATGATTGAGTACTTACTCTGTGCAGAACCTTGTGCTCAGCACTAGGAACAAATGAGTTTTAGATAACACCATCGCCACATGGACCTCAAAATATATGATCTTCTATGATCTTATAACAGAATGAGTTTGCACTTAACCTTGTCCATCCCCAACATCCATAATGTTGCTTGTGAATGCTTGCTCTTTTAAACTAATTGTGACAAACTCTTGCATCATCATGTAAACATACACCTAAATGAAACACCTAAATAATTTAGGTAATCTTTAATGTAGATCTTCTCTCTCCTTGACCGATCTTCCAGCTTGAAGGGTGAAAGAGGTAAAGAAAGAGAGGCCCAGTAAATTCTTATTGGATTAATGGAGATGAATTAATTTAGGCTGGATTTCATTGAGTTTAAATGAACTGAGTTGAATTAAACTGAAAAGCAGACATTGTATGAGGGATTGGGAAAGAGGAAAGGATAGAGAAGAGTCTAACTCACAAGTCTCCAATCTGGTTCCAAACAAGAGAAGAAAGGAAAATCCAGTCAAGTATGACTTTTACAAGATGAGAAAGACACAGTATTTAGTATGTTCATGTTCTGAAGAAGCCTTTGCACAAAAGTGGGTAAAATGAGGACTTTATGTGCAACAGAATAGGTATAGTTAGCTAAGGATAAGTGGTAAAAGGTGGTCAAAGTCCCTGGCTTTAGAGCCTTTAAAGATTCAAAAATTTTTATTTTTATCAAAAGGAGTATGAGCAGATTCTGATGAATTAACACTATCTAAACCCACAAGGAACCAGTTGATAAAGACCTATCAGTTTATTAACAGTTATTAACAAATTTGCATAATAGTTTTAACCCAAGAATTAAACTCCAAACTTGTTCAGGCTTCTCCAACTGGGCAAGCATTACATTATTGAATAAACTGTGGCAGGTGTATCTAAACAAAAATTTATTTTTAAAAGATGGGAGTTTAAGTATACTGCAAGATCAATGAGTGAACAGTGTGATATGAATGAATAAATGCATGCATGAAAGAATGAATGAAAAAAAGATTTATTAATGACTTGGTATTTACAAAGCATTATGCTAAGGCCTAGAGATACAAATAAGAAAGACAGTCCCTGCTCTCAAGGAGCTCACATTCCACTGGGGGAGACAATACATATAGGTTAGGCTACAAGTTAAATGGAGAGGCTCACTGGTCCTTAAGATGTAGCAACAAGAGAAATAAATGGTAAAGTAGCAATAAGAAAAATAAATGATAATGCATCTTCTTTGGTGACATTTCCATTAATAAAACTATATCTATTTCTGATGTTAAACCATTTGATGATTTTAGTATCAAAAATTTTTTTTGGTGTGACTCCTTAAACTATTACTGCTGAAAAGATAGAGGCTGCAGCACCTACCAAAGCAATCACTAGGTCCAGTCCACACAAGAATCGTTACCCTGGAGAACAGCTTCTGGAGCAGTCTAATAGCAGGGTCAGTGGGAGGTGAAACAGGTACTGCTATTCCTGGGACCCTTTGGCTTAACCTGCATGGCAGGTCATGTTATTGATAACAGGGACTGTGGTATCCTCTCCCAGATTATGGCTAGAGGAAAGGAATAGGGTCAAGGTAGAACCATCAGTCTGAGGGTCATTACTGTTCTTAGGACTCTTAGGTTTAATCTATCCATTGAACCATAGATCAAGGAAGCTAATGTGAGCCCAAGGTGCATGGAGAATCATGGTATTCCAAGAACAAGAAAGCATTAATTCCATTAAACTCTTTTCTGATCTAGAGTATTGTACTCCATTCAGGGTATCACATTTTAGAAATGACATTAGTAAGCTTGAGAATAATCAGAGGAGGGCAAACAAAATGGTGAAGAACCTTGTGATTCCATGTCCCAGGGATATTTCTGTTTTAAAAAAAAGCTAAGTTGAAGTTTATATTCCTAAGGCCTATTAGCAGGGAAGGATGCACTGGCCCTGGGAAAAGGGAAAACAGTGAACATTCAATGTTAAAAAAAAATTCAAAAGCCACCTCCATCCTTAGCAACTTAATAACTTGGTTATTCCATTTAGGAATAAGGAAGCTTTTAGACTGGGTGAATCTTAGGCTCCATTTTATCTGTCATCTCTTCTAACCAGGGCATTTTTTAATAATGATGCCCTGACTTTTTTCTGAACTTGGGAGCAGAGATCCATTCCCATGTTGACAAGGTCAGTTGCAAAACTATAAGGACTGAGGGACTAGTTAGAACACCTCTACAGCCTTGGGATCCATATTAACAATAACCGACAAAATAATGACCATAAAGCCTCCATAATCTAAGTTAAAATTATTCTTATTCTTTATAGAACTTTTAAATCCTTGCTCCCTAAAGCTTTTCAAATTCCGATCCAAAGTCTCTACAATCTGACTTGGGATACCAACATACTTCAACAAAAATTCCTTGTTTCCACCAAAACCTGGGACCTTACACCCCCACACACACACTGTCATTCTCCTGCCTCCCCCATCTCACCTTCAGCCCAGAATCAGCAAACAAACAAAATCACATGACTAACCTCATGGTGAGAATGTCACTAAGGGTTTGCAAATCTATTTCTAAAAATGCTCAGAACAGAAACTTCTGCAGGTGGGAGTAGGGCTTTGGAAAGTCCCGACTCACCCACAGAGCCACCTGGGGAATTTACATGGGGAATGGGGTAGTTTGCAGGTGGGAGAGGGGGCAGGTAATGAAAGAAACTTTTGTTCCCCTATCTAAAGGAGAGGATCCTAGCCTACTTTGATTTGGACACTAGGGATGAATCATTTCATTTGATCATTTAACAAATATTTTGAGTACATGCAATTAAGAAGATTCAAGGGGCTATTAGAGCCACTTTTCTGCCATCTCCAAGAGGGGTTCACAATCTACAAGGGCAAATATAAGAGAGATATAAAGTTATAATACACCTGAAAGTTCATAAAAAAGATCTCCATTCCTTTCTCAAACCTTGGGGGGAAATGAGAACAAGATACTCCAAAAGCCTAAAGGAAAGGGATTATATTCATCTAGGGAATCAAAAAAAGATTTTGTAGAGGAGGAAGGAAACCCTAAATTGGGCCTTAAATAATGTTCAGAAATTCCAGAAATGTAGAATGTAACAAAGATTATTTCAGGTTTTGTCTTTGTATTCCTAGTGCACAATCCTGGCACATAAAATAGGAGCTCAATAAATGTTTGTTGAATTTAATTGATAGATTACAGATCAAGGGAACAAACTAAACAAATAAGACTAGATTCAAAAATCAGTAATTAATATTGGAACTGGTACAAAGTATATTAGAAGGATGCAGTATAAAATAAAATTGTAAAGGTTGGCTAGAGGCCAACAATGTCAAGTACTGGCTCTGTTACTTATTAGCTGTATAACTCTAGATAAATCATAATTTCAGTTCCTTAATTTACAAAATAGTGGTAATACTATATATCTACCTTCCTAAATATTGTTAGGAGATGTTTCTTACTTAGACTATTGCAACAGTCTCAAAACTGGTTTATCTTCAATCTTTCCCTTTCCAATCTTTCACATAGTTGTCAAGATGATTTTCCTAATGCATGTGTCTCAACATTATATTGCTGCTTAGAAACCTTTACCTTTATAACCTATTGCTTATAGAATTAAGATACAAATTCTTTAGTCAGACATTCATGGTTAATTTAAAGTACAATCTGGACAAAAATTTTAGAGCTGGAAAAGACATTATCTAATTCAACCCTTGCATTTTTTCAGATGAAGAAGCTTGAAGAATGAATTAAAAAGGGTCCCAAGTAACAGAAAATAGCATAGGTCATCAGTGACCATTGTCCAGACTCTCCATGAACACATAAATTTAGATCAAGAAAGGACCAAATCATCTGTCCAAACTCCTTTAAAAGACATATAGGTCAAGTTACTCACCAAGGTCACAGATAATATAGATCCCTAATTTTCTAACTCTAAAACCAGTGCTGTTTTTATTATACCATATAATATACATATAGTGTTTTATTCTCCTTTGTATTTCCAAGTTCATCCAATCTCATATCCCATCTTCGCCTTTCTATTTTCATAACTTTGATCATACTCTGACTCTCTACCAAATCTTATTTCTCCAATCTTTCATAGCCATCCTAAACCCTACCTCCTCTAGGAAGCACTTCCCTTTCTACTCCAGTTCAATGATCTCCCTCTGCCACTTTCTATGTGTCCTTGGCAAACCATTGAACCTCTTTGAACCTCTATTTCCTCATCAATAAAACGAATGGTTCTGAGGTCTCTTCTAGTTATAAATGTTTCTATGAGCACTAAGAATACGAACCATATAATCTAAAAATTTTTCACATAGTTTGTGCTGTTTTCTAACATACACATACATACATATATACATACATACACATATATACCTATGCAAACATATACATACACACATATGTACTAATATACACATATATGCATGTGTATATGCACATATATGCACATGTGCACACATACACATAGAAATACATACTTAGAGATACACACACACCTACATCCCCTCTCTTTCCCTAGATTGTGAGTTTCATGAGGACACGGGATGAATATATTCTTCTCATGTCTTCCTCTGAGACTATAAACTTACTGACTCCAAGGCCCAGGTGAGTCATAAACTCACCAGAGGGTTAGAACATACCTAACAAATGGTCATCTAGCCTTTGCTTGAAGTGTGTGAGAAGCTACTACCTGGTCAACTTTTTGACAGCTTTAATCATTAGAAAGTTTTTTCTTACATCAAGTGTATAACTCTCAGCAACTTCAACAAAATGTTTATAATTCTCTTCTTTGGTCCAAGCAATACAAATTTAATCTATTCTATATTATAACCTTTCAGATTTTTAACAATAGCTATTATTTTCCCCACTCCTTAAGTCTTCACCATTCCTCCCAAGATAAACATCCCTAATTCTATTAAAAGTCCTTATATGTCATATTTTCTAATTCTTTCATTACCCTAAGTCACTTTTGGCACACTTTACAATTTAGCAATGTTAGGACTTTATTTCTTCCTTGGATCTGGATATTATGAACTATCTAGTCATACCTCTCTTATTTTATACTTGAGAAGTTAATTTTTGAACCCATGTGCAAAGCTTCATATTTTTATTAAATCTGATCCTCTTAGATTAAGTACAATGTTCTAGCCTGTCAAAATCTTTATATAGCCTAAATTTAGCTATACGAGTTAATATTTCTCTAATGTTTATGTTACTTGCAGATTTGATAATTTTATGTCTTTATCCCAATTATTGATTCCTACTTGACATTGACCTTGGACAAGTTAATTAAATTCCCCAAGCTTCAGTGTCTTCACCTGTAAAACAGGATTATATGTCTTCAGAGGCTCTTTTCAGTTCTTAAATATATCATCTTATGAAGAGTTGACAATAAGCTGTATATGACTATTTGGAGAGTCAGGCCATACAACCTGTTCCAAATCCACCTGATTTTATTTGTCTAGCCTTAATTTTTTTTCCATTTTCTCATAGGAACAGAATGAGAAACTCTATCAAAGACTGCTAAAACTTTAGTAATATATAAATATGTACATATGTGTACATGTATACATACATACATATAATATCAATGTGTATATATACATATATATATGTATGCTCCTGATCTACCAGTCTAAGAAAAAAAAAAAGAAATGTGACTAGCTTGAATTGCTTTGTTAATAATGAAGCCATGTGATCACTGCTTCCAACATTCACATATTCCAACACATATTCCAACATCCATATCATTCTTTGATGATACTTTCTAAAATTTTTCCAGGTATCAACTTTTAAAATTTATTTTAAACTTAAATACAAAATAAGAAAAGAAAAAAAATCATACACACAGCAGCAGGTAAGAGAGGATTCAAAATATAAAGCAATAAATTTCTATTTCAAGAAAGTCTAGATAATAAATACTTCTCAATACCTCAAAGATCAATTGTTTCTGTATCCTGGGAGTCACCTGATCTGGTTGCTCCTGATATAAACAACTTCCCATTCATTTTTGTTCTGAGTTGCAAAATAAAGAGTTGGGCTACTTTCTCTCTATCATCTGTTCTCTTTTGATGACCATTCTGATCATCATTCCTATTCCTTTTTTCTCCAATATAACTTTTTTTAAAAAACTTTTTATTTTGGTTTATAGTTCAAATATTGAACTATAAAACAAATATAAGAAGTGGAAAATGTGAAAAAGAACTAGAACAAAATTCCCATGCTAGAAAAGTGAATGAACATCAATAAATCTTAACTTTAAAAATTGAACACCTCTTTTTAGGTCTTTGAATCCAGTACTAATTACCAGTCCTAACTCATTCCTAAACCTAGACCCTACTTTCAGTACTATTTTCTGCTTCCTACTCACTCTGCGGTCTAATCTAAAGTAATTCTTACAGAAACCTCTACTTCACAGGCATACATTTGTCTGTTGTTACTATGTCCTTTCCCTAGATTCTAAGCTTCTTGAGTTAGAATGTAGGCCTACTGCTCAGGTTCTCCAGTCATTCATTCAATAAATTTGTATTAACCACCATGTGCAAAGAATTGTGGAAGACACTGAGCATACAAGGAAAAAAAGATGAAAATACTCCCTGCCTTCCTGGAACTTATATTCTACTAAAATTCTTTTCTCCCAAAGTATATCCTGGGGTGTATAGGATGTTCAAGGAGAGCTAGCACCTCTGGTATGAGGCCTAGCTAATCCCTTTTCAAAGCTGCTCATCCAACTTTGGTTCCCATTTTTCATCCAACTCTGTCCTGTGGCTCAGCTGTAACGTGCATACACCCCAGTAAAGAATGTCAACAGATGGGCTAACTGAGGTTGAGGATAACCAACAAGCCTCAAACCTTTCAGTTTCTTATGGAGATATGTATCCCAAACATGTGAAGACTTTTCCTGGAGGAATGGGGAGATGAACAACATTTGGTCTAATGACCACAAAAGGTAGCTAAAGCAGGTGCTGTTGGAGCTTTTAGAGCTTGATCTGACATTGAAGGTAGAAAATGCTTCCTTTAAATCCAATTCACAAATCAGATATCCTCTTCAAAAACAAAGGACAGCAGCTGCCTGACTGAGCTCATGAAGCAGGGATATACATGCTTACTTGGTGCTGGATTTGTTGATTGTTTGCCACCCACCCAACCTCAGTTTGCCTTTTTGCACAGTGTACATTATTCTACAATTGAATAGACCAATTCTGATCTTCACATGACTTTAGGGAACAAAACCTTTTGGTTTTGTTTTGGATTTTTTCCTCACCAACACAACAGCAATTATAATACTCATACAAAATTTGGTCAAAGTAGTTTCTCTGTTCAAAGTGACTCTCAAACAACATAGGGAAAGTCGGCTTAGGGATGAAGAGAGAAATATCTCTCCTTTCCTCAGAAAAGATTCTGGTGGTGGCTTCCATGGTCTATGGAGGTAAAGACCCCAGAAGTAGCCTTTGAATTTGGAACTCTGTTTTAGAATGCCCGAGTTCTAATTTAAACAGTAGTGAAAGTTATTTAAAAAAAAAAAACTACAAAAAAAAATTAAGAATGCAAAAGATCTTCAACTTACTTCTTTACAGATATATTTGGGGGAAAGTTATCTATTACAGTCATTCTAATTCTTTCCTCTGTAAAGTCTTTCCTAATCCTCCTCATGAAAAGGTTTATCAGATTTTCGTATTGCTCTCAGTTGGAACCTTTCCTTTGTACTTATTATAGTACAATTCATATCATACATATTTGTATAAAAATAAGATTCTTGATTAACAGGATTTATTCACTTTATATCCTCAGCAATTAATAGAGATGCTTAATAAATTCTTATTAAATTGAATTATGGGGAGCAGCTAGGTGGCACTGGCCCTGAAATCAGGACTTGAGTTCAAATCTGCTTCACACATTCGATGTGTACTAGCTGCATAACCCTGGGCAAATCACTTGACCTCAAATACCTCACCCAAAAAAAATTGCATTGTGAGATCATGCTAAAATGTGATGTGCTAAGTATTAGGTTGTCTTGGGAATTTTTGTGGCGTAAAGTTTTGTTGAGTATGGGGATGTATTAGGATTGAGACTCTACTAGATATGAGGATAGGATATTAGATTATGCTAGAAATGTGCTTCATTTTGTGCTTAGTTTGTGAGTTCAGGGTGAGTGTACTGGAAGCTTAAAAGGGGTAATACAGTACTGGTATTTAAAATTTTTTGAGTTGGAGAATTTCCTAAGAATGAGGGTGTGCTGAAAGTAAATTTCTGCTAGGGGACAAAACCCCAAACCTTCAATTGCATGAAGCTTCATTGTGTGAGCTCCCCACTATAGGAGGCGTTCCCATTTTCCCAAAGAATGACCATGAACATGACACTGGGCTGATGGGAATCAGCAATAAATCTAACTACCCATGCTTTCCACTATTATAAGAGGCCCATATCTGGACTTCAGTTTTCTGTCTGGCACAGCTTCAGGGAATCATTATTCCAAGATTCAATGACCTTTACCTTCTTGGCAGTGCTATAGGGCAAGAAGACAAGAGCTTTGCCTCAGGGGATTTATTTTCATGCTTTCTCCCTATAATAAATCCTGTATCCCACTGTTCACTTTCCTCATAATCTTTTGCCAATATCATGCTATGGAATTGCCTCTGCTTTCTTATCTAGCCTGCAATCACTACCTCCAAGGTCCCATTACCATGTCACCCTTTTCTAGGTAGCCACCTATGCATCTTTCTGGTAACTAGGAGGTTGTGGATTGAAAATTGGCCATGTCTCAGGAGCATAGGCCACAATCTCTGGAGGGAATGGACTCCTATTTCCAAATATGATAGCATTCCACTGGAGCACTTTTACCTATGACATGAAACTTATCTTTCACAGGGCTATAGTGATATGGATGAATGAGAAAGAAATTCTGAGGGCTTTTTGGACTGGCCTCATCATTAAACTTCCCATGCTAAATAGTATCTCAAAATTTGTCTTGATGACTATAGAGATCTCGCTTCACATCATCCCCCCATTTCCCAGATATCTTAGTTATGGTTGTTTCCAAGGCTCTGTGATGAACATGAGGACTTGGAGAAGTTTCTCCCCAACACCTCTGACTTTGATGTTCCAGTACAGTTATCAATTATAAGAGCCCAAGAAGGAAATACTGCCTGGAAGAAAAAAGAGCATCTCAAGGAATAGGGCAGTCATGAGCTTCCTGTAGGGCATCTGGGAGAGGGAACCACTGGTAGGGAGATGAATGTGTTTCAAAGATATAATATGCTGAAGTGGAAAACTGCACTGGATTTGGAGTCAGAAGAACTGAGTTCAAGTTCCAGTTGTGATACTTACTATGGGATCTTGAGTAAATTATTCACCTAGTCACTTCGATCTTCATTTTCTTCATCTGTAAAGTGAGATCAGGTTTAATTTCTGAGATCCTGTACTGTTCTAAATCCTAAATCCTGTGAGTATTTCTGTATCTCTATTGCCCCCATGTGGATAACTAACTTCATAGTTCCCTGTAAGTTCTGGTCAGGATTTAGTGTCCAGGATAGAAGGAAAGTATTTTAGACCTCTGAGGCAAAAGAAGACTTCTTTCCAATCCAGAGACACCTTCTATCCCAAGAAAAGGTAAATAAGTTGAATGACAGGATAGGACTTCCAGGGTATCGAGGTTTTATTAGACTAAATGAACCTTCAATTGCCTTAAAACTGTTTTTAGTCCTTCCTAATTGGGAGGCTGGAAGAATTAATCTGGGTTTAGATAGGAACCTGGAATTGGAATAAGATGCAGAGGAAACTTCTTTAAAAGCTGTCTCCACGCACTGGGAGGAGAGGTCAGAAAATAGGCCTACAAACCTGGAAGGACATTTCACAAGTGGTCTGTACGGCAGATTCTTGAGACATCTCCAGAGATACAGACCAATAGAGAGTGATAAAGAGCTACACTAAGAATGAATCACTAGGGGTCAGTATTAGGTGATAGACTTGGGAGAAACCCTAGGACAGAATTTAGGTAGCTTATGAATTATTTAATAAAATCTTTGAGATCAGGTTTAATTTCTGAGATCTTGTACTGTTCTAAATCCTAAGTCCTGTGAGTATTTCTGTATTTCTATTGCCCCCATGTGGATAACTAACTTCATAGTTCCCTGTAAGTTCTGGTCAGGATTTAGTGTCCAGGATAAGAAGGAAAGTGTTTTAGACCTCTGAGGCAAAAGAAGACTTCTTTCCAATCCAGAGACACCTTCTATCCCAAGACAAAGTAAATAAGTTGAATGACAGGATAGGACTTCCAGGGTATCGAGGTTTTATTAGACTAAATGAACCTTCAATTGCCTTAAAACTGTTTTTAGTCCTTCCTAATTGGGAGGCTGGAAGAATTAATCTGGGTTTAGATAGGAACCTGGAATTGGAATAAGATGCAGAGGAAACTTCTTTAAAAGCTGTCTCCACGCACTGGGAGGAGAGGTCAGAAAATAGGCCTACAAACCTGGAAGGACATTTCACAAGTGGTCTGTACGGCAGATTCTTGAGACATCTCCAGAGATACAGACCAATAAAGAGTGATAAAGAGCTACACTAAGAATGAATCACTAGGGGTCAGTATTAGGTGATAGACTTGGGAGAAACCCTAGGACAGAATTTAGGTAGTTTATGAATTATTTAATAAAATCTTTGAGATCAGGTTTAATTTCTGAGATCCTGTACTGTTCTAAATCCTAAATCCTGTGAGTATTTCTGTATCTCTATTGCCCCCATGTGGATAACTAACTTCATAGTTCCCTGTAAGTTCTGGTCAGGATTTAGTGTCCAGGATAGAAGGAAAGTGTTTTAGACCTCTGAGGCAAAAGAAGACTTCTTTCCAATCCAGAGACACCTTCTATCCCAAGACAAAGTAAATAAGTTGAATGACAGGATAGGACTTCCAGGGTATCGAGGTTTTATTAGACTAAATGAACCTTCAATTGCCTTAAAACTGTTTTTAGTCCTTCCTAATTGGGAGACTGGAAGAATTAATCTGGGTTTAGATAGGAACCTGGAATTGGAATAAGATGCAGAGGAAACTTCTTTAAAAGCTGTCTCCACGCACTGGGAGGAGAGGCCAGAAAATAGGCCTACAAACCTGGAAGGACATTTCACAAGTGGTCTGTACGGCAGATTCTTGAGACATCTCCAGAGATACAGACCAATAGAGAGTGATAAAGAGCTACACTAAGAATGAATCACTAGGGGTCAGTATTAGGTGATAGACTTGGGAGAAACCCTAGGACGGAATTTAAGTAGCTTATGAATTATTTAATAAAATCTTTGAGATCAGGTTTAATTTCTGAGATCCTGTACTGTTCTAAATCCTAAATCCTGTGAGTATTTCTGTATCTCTATTGCCCCCATGTGGATAACTAACTTCATAGTTCCCTGTAAGTTCTGGTCAGGATTTAGTGTCCAGGATAGAAGGAAAGTGTTTTAGACCTCTGAGGCAAAAGAAGACTTCTTTCCAATCCAGAGACACCTTCTATCCCAAGAAAAGGTAAATAAGTTGAATGACAGGATAGGACTTCCAGGGTATTGAGGTTTTATTAGACTAAATGAACCTTCAATTGCCTTAAAACTGTTTTTAGTCCTTCCTAATTGGGAGGCTGGAAGAATTAATCTGGGTTTAGATAGGAACCTGGAATTGGAATAAGATGCAGAGGAAACTTCTTTAAAAGCTGTCTCCACGCACTGGGAGGAGAGGTCAGAAAATAGGCCTACAAACCTGGAAGGACATTTCACAAGTGGTCTGTACGGCAGATTCTTGAGACATCTCCAGAGATACAGACCAATAGAGAGTGATAAAGAGCTACACTAAGAATGAGTCACTAGGGGTCAGTATTAGGTGATAGACTTGGGAGAAACCCTAGGACAGAATTTAGGTAGCTTATGAATTATTTAATAAAATCTTTGAGATCAGGTTTAATTTCTGAGATCTTGTACTGTTCTAAATCCTAAGTCCTGTGAGTATTTCTGTATTTCTATTGCCCCCATGTGGATAACTAACTTCATAGTTCCCTGTAAGTTCTGGTCAGGATTTAGTGTCCAGGATAAGAAGGAAAGTGTTTTAGACCTCTGAGGCAAAAGAAGACTTCTTTCCAATCCAGAGACACCTTCTATCCCAAGACAAAGTAAATAAGTTGAATGACAGGATAGGACTTCCAGGGTATCGAGGTTTTATTAGACTAAATGAACCTTCAATTGCCTTAAAACTGTTTTTAGTCCTTCCTAATTGGGAGGCTGGAAGAATTAATCTGGGTTTAGATAGGAACCTGGAATTGGAATAAGATGCAGAGGAAACTTCTTTAAAAGCTGTCTCCACGCACTGGGAGGAGAGGTCCAGAAAATAGGCCTACAAACCTGGAAGGACATTTCACAAGTGGTCTGTACGGCAGATTCTTGAGACATCTCCAGAGATACAGACCAATAAAGAGTGATAAAGAGCTACACTAAGAATGAATCACTAGGGGTCAGTATTAGGTGATAGACTTGGGAGAAACCCTAGGACGGAATTTAAGTAGCTTATGAATTATTTAATAAAATCTTTGAGATCAGGTTTAATTTCTGAGATCCTGTACTGTTCTAAATCCTAAATCCTGTGAGTATTTCTGTATCTCTATTGCCCCCATGTGGATAACTAACTTCATAGTTCCCTGTAAATTCTGGTCAGGATTTAGTGTCCAGGATAGAAGGAAAGTGTTTTAGACCTCTGAGGCAAAAGAAGACTTCTTTCCAATCCAGAGACACCTTCTATCCCAAGACAAAGTAAATAAGTTGAATGACAGGATAGGACTTCCAGGGTATCGAGGTTTTATTAGACTAAATGAACCTTCAATTGCCTTAAAACTGTTTTTAGTCCTTCCTAATTGGGAGACTGGAAGAATTAATCTGGGTTTAGATAGGAACCTGGAATTGGAATAAGATGCAGAGGAAACTTCTTTAAAAGCTGTCTCCACGCACTGGGAGGAGAGGCCAGAAAATAGGCCTACAAACCTGGAAGGACATTTCACAAGTGGTCTGTACGGCAGATTCTTGAGACATCTCCAGAGATACAGACCAATAGAGAGTGATAAAGAGCTACACTAAGAATGAATCACTAGGGGTCAGTATTAGGTGATAGACTTGGGAGAAACCCTAGGACAGAATTTAAGTAGCTTATGAATTATTTAATAAAATCTTATTTCAGTGATGAGAATTAATTATAGAACCAATACTAGCTCAGTAACTGGTATACAGTAGGTGTTTTTTTGATTGATTAATTGATCAGAACCTAAGAGTCCTCTGACTCCAAACCTTATATTCTTTCCATTATACCAGGCTTCTCTTATCAAAACTCAGAAATTGAACTCTTCCCAGGTTCAGACTCTGATCTCTCACCAACAACTCAAGTATCCATGTAGACTTTGTCATGAAAATACCGTCTAGTGAGACTGCTTACTAGATAATTTCAGAAAGGAAATGGAGCCTAAAAACCAAAACTTCCCTTGCATAAGTTCTGGGTCCTCTCTATCAAAAAGAAAGTATGCCCTCTGGTGTCTACCCTGAGAAATAACTGAATCTTCTTCCCACATCACACCTCTACAGGGTAGGGAGCCATAAATTAGGGAAGTCAGGGATCAGTTACTGTTATTTTTGTCCTTCATTCCCAAAAAGGACCATGACATCAAGAATGACATCATGACTTGGAAGACAGTTGAATTTAATTGAAGGAGGGCTGTGTAATGTCAACAGCTTCACTTTCTTTTCTGGAATCATCTAGATCCAGTAGCAAAATATTTGAAGTAGGATGACTGAAGATGACCCCAGATGCAATAGGAAGCCTTGATTTTTTTTTAAGCCTTGACGTTTTTGAGCTAAGGTCTTTCCCAGGTCTCGGTTTATCTGAAGCAATGTCCATTCAGTGACTATGGCTAAATAAAAATGAGGCAAAGAACGGCCTCTTTTACCTAATCAAAAAATAGATAAAAATTCGGAAGTGGAAGACCCTCAGGTTTCTAGCCAAAACAGGTGTCCAGGAATGAATACAGGGAATGGTGGTATATGTTGGGATGTTGGATGTTAGAAAAAAATTACAGGTTTCTTGGTTCACGGGGAATCAGGAGAATATAGGCCATTCTTGCTCTGAACTGTCAGATCATAGAAAGGCAGGGCCTTTTCTCTATGTGGAAAAGGATAACCTCAGAACACTGACCCATTATCCAGAAAGAAATGATGCTCTGTCCTGGTCAGACCACATTTGGAGTATTATGTTTGGTTCTGGGTGCCACATTCTAAAAAAGTTCATTGATAAGCTAGAGTGAATTCAGAGAATAGTGAGTAGAATAGTGAGGGAACAGGGCACCAAACCATAAAGGATCAGTTGAAGAAACTGAGAAAGTTTACTTCAGAAGACTAGTAGGGGACGGGGTAAGAAACAAGGAAAGCTAGATTTAACAAGTATTTGAAGGGCTTATAGAAAACAGATTTGATTTGTTCTGCTTGATTACAGAAGGCAGAAATAGAAATAAGAGTAATAGTTGCTGGGGGGGAAGGGAAGAGGTAGGTTCCACAAAAAGAAAAATTTCCTAACAATCCAAAATATATACAAATGGAATAGGCTGCCTTGGGAGGTATGATTCTCATTACTGGAGTTCTTTAACCAAAAGTCTGGATGACTACTTGTCTGTAATGTTCTATATAAAGGGTCCTATTTGAGTACATGTTGATTAGAGATCTTCCATCTCCAAAGGGGTCTGTCTTTCTGCCTGCCTGCCTGTCTATCTGTCTCTGTCTCCCTCTCCCTCTTCCCTCTCCCTCCCTCCCTCCCTCCCTCCCTCTCTCTCTCTCTCTCTCTCTCTCTCTCTTACACACACACACACACACACACACACACACACACACTTTGCAACCATGTTCACAAGTGTCAGAGACAGGAAGGGAAACCCAAGCAAATTCCAATCCTCCTTGCACAGAATGTACAAAGGAGAATGCCTGGTCCTAAAATGGGGCTCCTAGACTCTGTCCAAGGTGGGTATTTGTTTGAGCATTCCATTCCATCATGTGACCCATGCATCTTCAGGTTGAAGGGAAGGTGAAATGGGGAAAAGAAAAGGACAAGACAAGAATATAAATATATCCTTCCTGCCAAGAGCTTAGGAATTCCACTGGATCTTCCCAATACTAGAGGATTGCAGTATCAGACTCTTGCTCTCATGTATCCCTTCACTACACTACATAGGGGAAAGAAAAGGCACCCTTGGGTTCAGTAATAAAGCCAGTACAAAGAAAAGCCTGAGTTGCTCAGTCTGGAGTCTGGTTCATTCTAGAGCAAAGAAACTCAGTCAATAACCAGAGTTGGGGATGTCTGAGATGGAGTCAGACTTCAGTCTCAAGCTATATTCTTTGGGGTTAAATGCTCAGGAGTCATTCAATAGCTTCCCAAGGGAAAGAGACTATTCAAGGGCCCTGTTCTGAATTCCTGGATTAGATCTCTTCAAACAGGTCAGAGATAGAAACAGGAATGAAGAATAGCATCCTAATTACTAAACATGAGAAAAGCTGGATGTAGGGACCATGAAACTTTTATATTTGTTGATGTATTCAGGAAAGGTTCAAGGCAGAGGGATAATATATACTGAGGGCTTTGGGAATGGGCATATCTAGTGTATATGGTGATATCTCATTAAGATGCAAACATCTCTCAGGAAAAGTAATAGTGACCCAGAGTAGACAAATTAGGAAATCCTAAAAACAAAGAAATAGGAAGCTATGTCTTTATGACCCCCATAGAGCCACTAATCATCAGTCCATACAGCCAATCCTTTCACATGCATCTCATATACTATGAGCCAATCTCCAAATCCCAGAAGTACTCTGGGATCTAAAATTATTGAAAACTGACTCTGAAGGCCCAATCGTTGAATAGAAAATCGTAAAGTCTTTAAAATGACAGATCACAAGCCTAAATTCAAGGAACGTGGGAAGCATTCTTATCCTCCCTTTGCCCTCTCTACCTAGCAAAGGGAGGATTCATTTCCAAGGCTACAGCTGAATTAGTATGGATTGAATTAAGTAGCCCTGACAATCCTTAAAACACCCTGGGAAGTTCTCTGACCCAGGGAGAGTGGTCCAGGGATTGGAGGATCCATTTGGTTTTCAGAGACACCCCAGATTATTCCTGAGATGAAGAGATCTCGGAGATCCCAGGCTGAGCCTGAGTGTAGGGAAGGTGGGAGCTCCTCCCATTCTGGCTCTGGCCCTGCTGTCCCATGCAAACCACATTTGATCCTTGCCCACCCACCAGTCCCTCCACAGATTCATGTGCCCAAGCTTCATCCACATGAGCAGGGGCCGTGGTAGGCAGTACCTGTCACGTATCCAGTGTGTCCCGAGTAGGGGAAGGCCCGTGGGGGACACCAGGGCCACTATGAATAGGTGGTGCATGAGGCACTGAGTTGTGCAGCAACTGGGGTGGTGGGGGTTGAGGTGGTTGCAATTCAAGGGCAAGTGCCCCATGAGGGGGTGGGAAGTCGCGAACCTGGCGCCGATACTCCAGGAAGGTACAGGTCTTAGTAGCCAATGCTACCACATTCTTTCCAATGAAGATAGTAGAGACTCGGCTGTCATGGAAGAGCACCATATTGGCAGCACGTACCAGGACAGTGACCACATTGACAGTGACCAGGCTGAGCACAGGATAGAGCATCATCTTTTGAGGGGAAATGTGCTCACCCTGCATACTGATCTCACTGAGTGACACACAGGGCAGAATAAGCAATAACATGTAGCAGTAGAAAAACATAAGGCCCTCGGCCCAAAGAGGCAGTCCTGTGCGTGGAGGCTCCCAAAGGTTTGCCTGAATGTCAAGCAGGTCAAGCAGATCCAGGGCAACCCAGAAAAGACGGCCACGCAGATCCTCCTTTTTGCGGAAAGTACGCACATACTCCATGCTGTCTAGGGCCACAAGCAGTAGGAAGAGGCCTGGTACACACACAGACAATAGAAGTGTCAGCGCCTTGCGTGCAACTGGATCAGCAGCACCACGCCGGGCAGCCTTGTAGTTCTGGAAAATGAAGTAAAGCTTGATCTGTAGCACGAAGATATAGAGGAACCAGAGGATCATGGCATAGCCACGCTTTGCAGTACGCACCTCAGCCCCGACCCACACAGCCACATAGCGCAGGACAAGCAAGAAGCACACATCGCCCACCAACACGATGATACACACGCCAATCTTCCGTGGGCCCTGGCTCTGCTCCACAAGATAGGCATCCATAAAGGCCATGCTACTCATGATGACCACTGTGGTCAGGCACACATGGCGCTTGTCTGGTGGTGGAAGCACCATGGTGAACCTTAGCTACCTCTTGGCCTCCCTTCTCTCTTCCAAGGACCTCACATTTGAGGGCCAAGGATGTAGAGCCTAAAGTCTGAAGTTGATTCTCCTAAGTCCCTGAAAACCTAGTCAACCCACCAAGTCCCTTCTGGAGCTTAAAGTCAACTTTCTCAACTTCTCAAGAGTATAAAGCTTTACCCTGAGGCCCTAAGACCTGTGGTCAGCCCCCTATTCAATTAAAAAAAAATAAAACCTGAGATAAACCAGAGATAAGAGACTTCTTCAACACAGCACATTCCAAGCATGCTCCAGGTGAAATTGGATCCAGCCCAAATGGAGAAGATTCCTTCACACTTTAGAGGATAAGAGACTTCTTCAGGAAGGGGGATGCAACTCTGTGGCTTCTTGTGCTAAGGGAAAATCTTCCTATACCAGGGGATGAAAATGAGATGAGGCCTGGGTGGAAGCACAACTATGCCCTGGAGCTTCTCTCTGGCCTTCCACCTGTCTGGTATTCAGCACTACTCCTTCGGCACACAGCTGGACCTTGTTCTGGGTCCAAGCCCCACCTGAGGAAAACCAGAAGAAACATGGTGATGACATCAGAGCACAGTCTTAGCTATACCAACCTGCCTTAGGAAGAAGGCAATCTCTGATTCTAATCCTTCCCTCAATCAGGGACCAGGGTCTCAGATGAAAACAGTCCTATTCTTCTAGATGAATTGTCAACAGAACAGACTCCCTAAATATGGGTTTTCTTCACTAATACCTTGTCAATATTCAATCCTCTATCTATACCCTAGTCATGCTCACATTCATCCCCCATAGCCTTAATTTCCCTCTATACCCCAGAGACTCCTCAGTGATTCAATCCCCTCTGTTCCCTCAAGCCCCACAGCTTTAGTCTCTTAAATCTGTCAATTCTCCTTCCTCCTTTCTACAAGCTTATAAAAGCAGACATCAGGGCTGAATTTTTCCTTCAACATTAGGTAGTCTTTATCTCCAAAAATATTCTCATAATGTCCCCATTATGTGTTACTTAATGGGTTTCAGACTCTGGGGAGTTCTGAAGGCTAACAGGAATCACATTAGAACTTGAAGCTGGTAGGCACATCATTTCATCCAAATTTTTCATTGTATAGAAATATGTTAACACCAGTCTCAAAAATATTTGTTTCCTTATTTAGAGTGGGAATTTCTAAATATAATTTTCCTTTTTTCTCATAGGCATTTTCTCAAATAATCATAAATACATGATTGACATGGTTGGCAATGATATCAACTTGCCTATTTTATTGTTTTATTTGCTACAATTATAACTGTCATTTTCATTGTTTACTACTGTATAGATCATATTTAATGACAATCACATTTATAATAATACTTTAAGATTTGTAGAATGCTTTACAAATAGTATTTCTTTGATCCTCATAAGTCCCCTGGAAGATAGGTACTATTACGCCCATTTTACAATGAGAAAAGTGAAGCAGTGGCCCAAGGTCACACAGCTAAATCAGTTGTGCAAAGCCAGTTTTGAATTCAGGTCTTCCTGACTTCAGATCTACTGCTCTATCCACTGGGCCCCCAAGCTCTCTAAATAAAAATTTAACCATAAATTTTATATTATTACTATTTTTATCATAGAGATTGAAAGGTTTAATAAGTATTATAAAGTTTTGAAATTAAAATTCATAGAAGTCTCCTGATTTTAGGAGTAGATTCAGAGAATAAAAATGAATATACTATAAAATTATTAAAAAGAAAAACTAAATGACTGAGTGGTATCAAAGTAATTCCTAGTAAGATAAGGGCTAAATAGACCAAGCAATGAATAAATAAATGAAATCTCCCAATCTATTGGATAGTACAAAAATGCCAGATGCACTGACAGGATTCAACACTTTTGATGTTCAGAAAATAAGGAAAAAATGACAAACAGAAAAGCTTAAACATGAGATCGCAACTGAAGAAGAAACTGAAAATTAAGATAGCACAAAGACACACATTTACAAGATTTCTAAGATGTTCACATAGTAAATAAAAGATGTTTAGAAACTGAAATAAAGTACCATCTTAATCACAAAAGATTTATTAAAAGTTCAAAAGTAAAATGCTATATTGAAACATCTGCTTAAGAAGGTTGAAGTACAGCTTGCTTCCAAGTCACTACAAAATGAGTGAAACATTAACTATCGCTATGTTCCAAGTACTATGCAGAGAGCTGAGGATTGGAATCTAAGACAGCTAGTGCCTAGCATAGAGAACTTATATTCTAATGAAACCACATACACATGTGTATGTGTATTTGTATGTATACATATATGTATGGGGATATGGAGTGGTGGTCAGGGGAGGGAATCATGATCTGGCATATGATTTCTTAAACTTTTTCTACTTGCAACTTTTTTCATGCAGGTATATAGGTATATAAAATAAGCATATAAATCAAATATTTACTGATAATAAATAAAATTTATTTAAAACAATTTGTGTTATACATTTAACTTATTACACATGAATGAAATGGATGCACTTGTTTGTTTTTACATAAAGAATTAAATCTTGGAGAAATATTTGATACTTTTTACTGTTGTCAAATTTTTCATGATTCCCACATTCATTTTACATGATCCCATATGGGATCGCAACTCATACTTTAAGAAGTTTTGCTCTAACAAGTCTCAAAGATAGAAAGTAAGCTATTAATACACTCTCTTAAACAAGCAATGGTACTGTTCGTACCACCTTCTAGGGGAAGGTGATGATAGTATACAGAATGGAATGTGGCCAATGTGAAGATGAGAACACCAGGTCCCGGGGAGTGCTAAACCAAATTACTTAACTCCTTTCAAGCATATCTTCTGATGGTCCATATCGGAAGGTGTAACAGCATGGAAGAATCCCTGACAAAGGTGCTCCATAGAGTAAAGAAAACATAGTGATATAAAGATCCAATAATTTTGCCTAGGACTGGGTCCTTTATTATAAAGAGAAAATCTATCAAGTTTAGAAATAGTAAGAAGCTTATGCTATTAAGCAACTTAGATACAAATGTGCAAAAAATCAATGGATAATAAAAAAAATTAGAAACATCCAATCTACTACAGATTAAGTTATAATGTTGTAGAAAAAGTAGTTACTCATTCAGCTAGATATAAACATTGCTGAATTATATGAAATGTTGCTTTGTACTTTTTGATATGTATAATCAGTACTTTACATTTATGCATTGCATTTAGTGTTACTTATTATCCATTGTCATCATATTTAAGTATTATCACTACCATAATATTGTATCTGTTCTCATTTAAAGCTGCCTGTCAAATGGTGCTTTGCACTATAAAAAAATTTATGTGGTATATGAATATAATAAATAGTATTAACATGTAATAATGCTATAAATATGTAATGAATCTGTATTTTCATATAGTATATAACATAGATTTGATATAAAGTGCTTCCCCCCAATTATTTTTCAAGAGATTGAAAAAAAAATTTTTACAGTGGGAAGAAATGTAACATCAATTTCAACAGCTTCTCTCACTGACTATATAAAACTATGGGACAACAAACAGAGAGCTGCCAAAGATTTGTGGACTATATGAAAGTCCCATACTATACACTACTAATATTTTATTCAAAAATAAATTCAGTAGGCACAAAAGATGATGAGCACTAAATCACATCACAAAACATGAAATTAAATATATTTAACAATCCAAGAAATGGCATTATTGATATGAAAGGCATTCTTGAATCAGTAGTCTCTATACAATCAGATCACTGATTTGTTAGAATGAAGATCAAAAATTAATGCAAAGTTAGAAGAATAAAAATATTCTTTTTTTACAATATTCAGTTAAAACCCATTTTGACATTTTAAAATGAATTACTAATATTAAAAATGGTACATAAACAAAGGAAACAGACAATACAAAAATTTCATACAGAAGTTCAATCAATGCAAAGCAATTGACCTAATGAAGAGATACAAAGAAACTGAAAAGAACTTAGTCAGAAAACATATATTTGAGTGTTTGTCATACTTGCCATATTGCAAGAAAGAGTAACACAAGTTTAGAATATAAACTCTTTTGTAAAATCTTCATGACAGAAGATTAAAAGCAGTGTGTCCCCATAAAACAGAAAGATGCATTGGCAAATAAAGCCAGTTTAAAGAAAACTTGGTAAGAGACCCAGCTAAGCAAAGTCATCTAAAGAAAATTAAAGCAGAAAGGATAACAGACAAAAGATGGAAATGCTCTAGAAAGATCTCATGAAAATAAAAGCTAGCATTTATAATGTGCTTTAAGATTTGCAAAGTGTTTTACAAATATCTCATTTTATCCTCATAATAAACCTGTGAGATAGGTGCTATTAGTAAATACTTCTTACAGATAATGAAAGGCAGATGGTAGGTAATATGCAGAGGGTCACATAACTAATAACTGTCTGAAGCAGTATTTGAACTAAATATTTTCCAACTCTTAAGTCCCTTATGCTACTAGCTACCTAGATTACTCTGGTAGAAAGAAAAAAGAAAGAAAGAAAAAGAGAAAGAAAAAAATATAAAAATATGTGTATTCTCAATAAATGCCCTAATTAAGAATGCTTTTGATATATGTGTACAGAATCTAATTTTTTTTCTAATTTTCTAATTGATTAATTATAATATTTTAATTTAGATGGGAAAGTAGGAATATACATTAGTTATTGCATCTGATGTTCTTCTATTAGTCATCCTTTAGGTACTAATAAGGCCTGAAATTTTCCCCCTGCTTTTGAAACCTCTTCATCAAACTTTTACAATTGTGTGATTCACACAAAAAGTATGGGGCAACTAGGTAGTAGAGCAGAGAGAGTGCTGGATTTCTGAGTTCAAATCTGGCCTCAAACATCACTTGGGGAGGAAGAGAGAGAGAGAGAGAGAGAGAGAGAGAGAGAGAGAGAGAGAGAGAGAGAGAGAAGAAAGGAAGGAAGGAAGGAAGGAAGGAAGGGAAAGAAAGAAAAGAGAAAAAAGAAAGAAGAAAAGGAAAAGAAAAGAAAGGAAAGGAAAAAGAAATTTGAGATGAACTTTGTTTCATCATCAAGTAAAGAGGAGTCACAACATTTTTATTCTGATATCAATTGTTCCAGATATATTTCTAAAAGAGAAAGAAATGCCACTAAGAACAAAGCCATTGAAAACCAAGTAGATTAGACTAAGCATACAAAAGAGAGATTTATACAAAAAGTTTTTTGTTGCTGTTTAGTCATATCTCCTTTTGAGTTTTCTTTGTAAAGATACTGGAGTGATTGGCCATTTTCCAGCTCATTTTACTGAGGAGAAAACTGAGGCAAACAGTGTTTAATGTCCAAGTGATGTTTGAGGCCAGATTTGAACTCAGAAATCCAGCACTCTCTCTGCTCTACTACCTAGCTGCCCCATACTTTTTGTGTGAATCACACAATTGTAAAAGTTTGATGAAGAGGTTTCAAAAGCAGGGGGAAAATTTCAGGCCTTATTAATACCAAAAAAATGACTAATAGAAGAACATCAGCAGCAATAACTAACGTATATTCCTACTTTCCCATCTAAATTAAAATGTTATGATTAATCAATTATAAAATTTTTTTAAAAATTAGATTCTGTACACATATATCAAAAGCATCCTTAATTAGGGCATTTATTGAGAATACGCATATTTTTACAAGTTGTTAACATAGTAACATGATTGAAAGATATATGGAATTTAAGATTCTATCATTTTTATTGTTTGTTGACTATAAAATAAGCTTTTGATTCAACAGAAGGAAATTCTGCTTTAAAAGGTGTCTTCCATGCACTAAAATTACTCATTTTTTTTCTTGAATAACCTAACAAATAACTTTGATAATTATCTGATAATTTATATCAGGCCAAATAAAAAACAGGCCAAAAATATATAAAAATTTTATTTTCTGTGTTTATCACCATCATAGAGAATCTCCAGAATAGTGACCAAGTTGAAGAATTCCCTCTAAAGAGTGAGGTCCTCTAGATGATCCTGTTTCAGACATTATTAGAAAATCTCCTGTAAGAAATCCACAACTAATCATAAGAGTATGGGCTAACAATTAATACGGGACTGGATTATGATGGATAACCTGGGGAATTCACCATCAGTATACATAACTTTGGGCAGACACTGTAAAAGAACAATTTGGGTTCAGAATTTTAAAAAGAGGATTAGAATAGACCAAAATGACTATGGGCAACTGCAAAATTGTTTCAATGAGTTTCTTCCTAAAGCAAAGGTCTGTCTGTGTAATATCATTTTTTCCCCTGGAATCATTGAAAAGGATTGGGAATCCTGTAGCACTCTATTCTGTGAAGAATTAAAGTTAAGTGCCATTCAGAGGGCAATGAAGAGATGCATGATAGATGGATTTTCTTGTCTTATTTCATAGACAGCATTTCTAGCACTATGTCAAATAAAAATGGACTTTGTTGCAATCACCCTTGATGTTATTGGAAAAGCATGTAATTACCTCTACTATATATAATGTTGACTTTTGGTTTTAGAAAGCTATTATTTGCCACATTAAGGAAAAGTCCATTTATTCCTTTTTTCTAGAGCCTTTAACAGAAATGTGCATTTTATTTAGCTAAAAGCTTTTTCTGAATCTATTGATATAATCATATAATTTTTATTAGTATTAATGTGGTCAATCATGTTTATAATAAATTATATAACTATACATAATCATGTTCATAAAATCTTGTATCAAATAGCATTCCTGGTATAAATCTAACTTAATAACATGTAATATTTGTAAGAGATATATTGCCATAGTCTCTGCTAATATTTTATTTACAATTTTTCATCAATATTTATTAGGAATATTGGTCTCTAATTTTTTCCTGTGATTTGACCCTCCTTGGTTCAAGAAAAAGTGTAAAAGTGTATGACAAGAGTGAAGAATCACTGTTGAGTAACCTATACTTTCGTGAAATCAAGAGAAATTGAGGAAGACCCCCAGAATATTAGTTAAACCCTGAAGAAAACTTATGGGAAGACATAGACAAGGATTACACAACATGGAGTACAATCCACGTGGTTGGAGACAATATACTCTCTGAAGAAATCATTGAGTTGCTTAAGTAAGCATTTTTGGTACCTACTATGGAAAAAAGCATTGGTTTTAAGGACAAAGACAAAATGAAATGTGATTTCTGACCTCAAAGAGTTTGCATTCTACTGGAGGAGTTTACATTTCATTTTCTGAACATGGATCATAATTAGAAATATGTTGAAGGTTATTTGTACACATCATATATCACCCATATATATGATCTTTCAGAGACCTTAATCATCTAGTATAACGAGGAGAACACTGATATAAAAATAGAAGGGTTTTTCTGTCAGGAAATAGTTTCAAATTATATATATTAAAAAAAAAAAAACCTACATTTCCCAAATGCTATTCAGCCATCTCTTTTCCTCTTACTCATTTCTGGGCCCAATTCATTGTCTACTGGCAATATTGATATTAATACTCAACAAACCAATCTTCTAACTGCCTACCTATACAATAGGCACTTTCAGCTATTTGTGTTGTCCAATATGGATTGTTTTAAATAAGCATATTTCTCTTTCAGGAAGTTATATAATACACCAGGCAGTTACCATAAATTGATGTCATTTATAAAACAGAGCTTCTAAAGGATCTCACCATCCCTCTTCCATTTAGACAATGGCTCACTTGATGTTAATAATCAAGAGATCACTATAAAAGAATATTATATGATTTATATATACCTTATACTATGTAAAATTTTCAATCAATACCTTGGATCAAGAATGTTTGTTAAATTTACAGATGATACAAAAAACTGGAAAAGATAAAAACGAGATGCCAAAGAACCTCAAAAGATGGAAATTTGGTAAAACTGATAAAAATAAATGTAAAAATCTTATGTTTACATTCAAAAAATCAAGTACAAGACAGGGAAGAGATGTTTAGACAAAAGTTTATGTGAAAAAGACCCAGAAATTTTAATGGATTACTAACTTCATTTCATGACATTGAAGTCAAATTTGCCACAGCAGTGAAAAGTCTAAAATGAAAAAAAAGTCTATTAACCTATATTTATCAAAAACACACTGTCCAGAAGGAGGAAAATAACATTCCTATAATTCTCTGGTCAGGAGGCCAAATCACATCGGAATCCCACAATCTACTTTGGGTGTCACAATTAGAAAGGATATTGACATGTTTCAATGCAACCAACAAATCATCAGTTAATTTTTTTAAATAACTACTCTAAACCAGCATTATGCTTGGCACTGGACAAAAGACAAAAAAGAAATAATTCCTTTATTCAAGGATGTGGGGAACAGAGAGATAATGTGAAGAACTTACAGGAATGTATGAATTCTTTTTCTGTATTTTATTATTTCTGTCTCCCCTATGACCTGTATAATATGTGCAGGCTCATATTTATTTGAGCCTTGGCCAGTTAGAAACATATTTACTTAACCTGAGCTGATGACATTTATTGGTATTTGACATTTATCGATATTTACTCTATTAGCTGGACCACTATCTGATTGATTAAGCCTGAAGGCCTGATTTTCTGTTTCCTAGAAATCAGGAGATTTCAGGGAAACAGAAACCTTCCATTCCAATCTCCCCAAATTAGATGCTTTTCCCTCCCCTCCTCAATGCTCTCTTACTTGTGATGTAATTTCTTGTATAAAAGCTATGTATCTTTACTACTTCTTTAGCCCTCCTACAGTGAGCTTTCTCTTTCTTATCTTGCGATGTAATGGCTCATCCTCCAGAGGTTTTCAATAAACAACTTTTCTGCTTTCTACTGAGTAATCTCCGAGTAATCATTTGGGTAAGGGTCTTCTACATCCCTCACAAGGAACTAACAATTCATCATAGGAGACAGGTACATATATAAGTTTATGCAAACTGTACAAAATAAACACACAAATACAAGACAATTATGGGTGGGGAGAAAGACACTAGTAGCTTGAAAGAACAAGAAAAATCTTATGTAGAAAATTAAATGAGCTAAGCTTTAAAGGAAAGGAGGAATTCTAATAGAGAGAAGAGAATGGAGTGAAATCCAGACAAAAGTAACTATAAAAAGGTATGGCAATAGGAGATGAGTGTTTTGTATAAGAAATGGGAAGGAAGCCAGTTTAGCTACACTACAGAGTTAATACAGAATAATATATAATAAGAAACAACAGGTTAGGAACCAGGTTTTTTGTTTTGTTTTTTTAAGATTCAGGACTGTATGTCTCAGTTTCTTTATTTGTAAACAGTATAACAGCACTAATACTTTCATGGAGTTGCTATAAGGAATCCCTTCGTAAACCTTAATTTTTAATGTTTTTAATAACTTTTTATTGACAGAACCCATGCCAGGGTAATTTTTTTACAACATTATCCCTTGCACTTACTTCTGTTCCGATTTTTCCCTCCCACCCTCCACCCCCTCCCCTAGATGGCAAGCAGTCCTATAAATGTTGAATATGTCGTAGTATATCCTAGATACAATGTATGTGTGTAGAACCAAACAGTTTTCTTGTTGCACAGGGAGAATTGGATTCAGAAGGTAAAAATAACCCGGGAAGTAAAACAAAAATGCAAACAGTTTACATTCATTTCCCAGTGTTTTTTTCTTTGGGTGTAGCTGCTTCTGTCCGTCACTGATCAATTGAAACCGAATTAGGTCTCTTTGTCAAAGAAATCCACTTCCATCAGATTACATCTTCATACAGTATCGTTGTTGACGTATATAATGATCTCCTGGTTCTGCTCATTTCACTCAGCATCAGTTCATGTAAGTCTCTCCAAGCTTCTCTGTATTCATCCTGCTGGTGATTTCTTACAGAACAATAATATTCCATAACATTCATATACCACAATTTACACAGCCATTCTCCAATTGATGGGCATCCATTCATTTTCCAGTTTCTAGCCACTACAAACAGGGCTGCCACAAACATTTTGGCACATACAGGTCCCTTTCCCTTCTTTAGTATCTCCTCGGGATATAAGCCCAGTAGTAGCACTGCTGGGTCAAAGGGTATGCCCAGTTTGATAACTTTTTGGGCATAATTCCAGATTGCTCTCCAAAATGGTTGGATTCGAGGAACCAGGTTTTGAAGAACTTTAAATGCCAATGATTGAATTTAACCCTAGAAGTTCGTTATCCACTGGAATTTATTGAGTAGTGGACCAAGATAGTAAGAAATGTCCTTTAGGAAAATCACTTTGATAGATGTATGATCAGAGGGAGAAGACACTTGAAAAAGGGAAACCAATTACGAAGCTAGAACAATATTCCAGAAGAAAGATGAAGACCTAAAGTAATAGCCATATGATCTTTTAAAAAGAAAATAGATGTGCTTGCCATCTGGGGGAGAGGGTGGAGGGAGGGAGGGGAAAACTTGGAACAGAAGTGAGTGCAAAGGATAATGTTGTAAAAAATTACCCTGGCATGGGTTCTGGCAATAAAAAGTTATAATTATGAAAAAAGAGTAAAAAAAAAAAACCTATCTGTGTATAGGTTTCAAAAACAAAAAGCTTTAATAAAAAAAAGAAAAGAAAAGAAAATAGATGTGAGATTTAGTATATAAGTAGAAAAAACAGGGATGAGAGTAAGGAGCTGAGGATTACTCCAAGGTTTTGACCCTGGCAATAGTAATGTATATAACAAAATTAGAAAAGTTCATAGAAGAGATGGGCAGGGAAGAAAGATGACTGTTTCAGACTTTGAGAGGCCCACAGAACATTGAGTTTGAAATATACAATATGTGGAAGAAGTGGAACTCAGTAGAGATATTAGGTCTGGATATATAGATCTGGGAATGAACTGAATAGAGATATTTCAACCCATTATCATCATCTCATAATGAGGTGACCAAGAAAGAGACTATAGAGAAAAAAGAGGACTGAGGACATGATGTCCCAGGAAGGAACTGAAAACTGAAAAACATGCTACATGAAGATCACTTGAAGGAATTAGGAGTGTTTAACTTAGAGAATACTTAAAAGAGTTTATGATAGTTACCTTCAGTTAACTAGAAGGGAAGTCAAATAGAAGAATGATTTAAATTGTTATGTTCTGTTCCTGAAGTCAAAAATAAGAGAAATCAGTGAAAAAGAGAGAGACAGATTTTATTCCATATAAGGGAAAATTTCCTAATAATCAACAGTCTAAAAGTGAAATGGATTTCCTTCTTAGTTTTTTAGCACTGTGTTATTTGCAGTATTCAAAAAAAGACTAAATGATAACTCATCTGAAATCCTCAGAGTCTTCTTCCAGCTTTACGAATCTGTGATTCTGTGATTCTATGACTTAAGGTGCAGGGAGAAAAAGAGCTTCACTCCTTCCCCTCTCCATGTATCTATTACACTCTATCATACATGCATTTAGCAACCACTTATTAAGCACTTAAAGTATCCAAAGCTGTGTGTACACATAACTGTGGCCGTGACTTTTGATCTATACACCTAACATGCAATCTTTCCCCTTTCTTCCTTATTCAGGGCTCACTCTTCCATTGATAGGCCTGTTGAGACTGAGCCAGAGAGAGTTATAATTGATATCCTTCCTCCACTGTTTGGTTTTCTCTGACCCCAGACCTGCAGGTCCTACTATCTGTAGGACCTCCTCCTCACTTATTCTCCTCACTTATAACTCAAAATCACTGATCTCAGGCTGTGGTCACATCATCAAAATATTATGAGCCAGTCACAAAGAAATCTTCTCACTCATTAAAACATCACTATTGGAAAGAGACTAGGAGAAGACTAGGTACCCCAGAGTGGAAAGGAACATGTAAAATTATTTTTCAAGTCTCCATCTTGAGGTCTTTTCTCTCACTTGTTTCTAACTTTTGGGAGCTAGATATCTTTCGCTCATGATGTTTTCTGCCTGCCCCTCTCTGTATCCCCTTTGAAATTTTATAATCTCTGAATTTCCTTGGCTCTCATTCTCTTTCCTCTGTTTCTTCTTTGGTCCCTGACTCTTTTTCTCTATATATCCTCCCTTTCTCTATTTTTGACCCTCCCTGCCCATCTCCTTCTATTTCTCTGTTTTTTTTTTAATCCCTTTTTTGTCCTTCTCAGGATTAGAAGATCATTTCCCAGAGGGAACTAGGTGGTGAAGTGAAAAGAGCACTGGCCCTGGAGACAAGAGGACCTGAGTTCAAATCTAAATCCAGACACTTAATACTGTGTGGCCCCGAGCAAGTCACTTAACCTCAATCATTTTGCAGCCAAAAAAAAAAAAAAAAGCAAGCAAAAAAAGAAATTTGCCTCTTTATTAAGTTCATTATATGTTTATGCCTAACTGAAATACTGCTTTTGCCTTAATTTAAGATATCTTGAGTCCCCTTTTCCTTCTAGTCCCCCAATTTTATCTTTTAATTGGCTCTGATATTTTCCTCATCTAAAACTCCTAGGTTTCCTCCTAATGTCCCTAGAACTCTACTTGTGAGGCCATGTTCCCCCAAAGGATTTGGGGAAAGGGGGTATAATAGTTTTGCCCCCTAAATCCTGGACTATAGTACCAAACCATTTTCTGCCTCCATCTCCTGGATACAGACTTTGTCACCCAGTTCCAAATACCCATTTTCTGCTTACCCTATTATCTTAGGCCCTTGCTTTCTAAACTCCAATCCTGTTCAGTCCTCCTGTGCTGGGACTGCATTCACAATTCAGACCAGGCCTGATTATCAATCCCTCCTCCACATTTCACATCCACTAGTCATGTTTACATTTAATATTCTAAGTATATTTTTCTTATTCCAATTAAATGTAAACTCTTTAAGGGAAGAGACTAAGTTATGTCTTCAGATTACCAGCACTTCACAGTGTCTAGCACCTAGCAGGTGTCTAATGCTTGTTGGATGTTAAAAAAAAAAATTGGTGACATCCAATTATTTGACCCCATTCTAATCTATGGATTATTGGAGTTTTTTATCCTCTTCTTTCTGCTGGCCTTCCCGTATACCAGTTCCATACAGACTTCCCTAGGAGAACTGCAACCCACAAGACTACAAGGGAAGAGAGGAGGTCTGATTGATGCTGCCCAGCACTCCCCCCCAAACTCCTGCCCCATGATAGCCAGATTGAAGACTGTGTTTCAGGTCTAGTGATAACCACTGCTGGAGCAGACCTTTGCGGGGTCTCCCAAAGCAGGCACCCCTAATTCCCTCAATCTGCATCTCCAATCGCTCCATCCTTCTCATCTCTGATCTACCCTATTGCTCTATACACCGCCCCCGATTCTTGGCCTAATTGCCCTCTCCTCTATTCCCAGCATTACTAATAGTTCTCCTACCTCTGATCCCCACTTCCCTCCATCTTTCTCATCTCTCCCTCATACCCACACCTTCCCCCTCTCTTTATCCAAGGCTCTGGATAAAAGCGGGGGGAGGGGAGTGGTTAAGCACTCAGAGGCACAGAGAGGACAGATGTAGCGAGGGTCCTCTCTTCGGGCCCAGGTCGACCCTTAACTCCCGATGCACAGTTCCCTGGCCCCGGGGATGGCCCGACTCATCCCCAACCCTTCCCAGACTCAGGCATGCCCTCCCCCCAGTCTCCTCTCCCTGGTCGGGCCGCGGCCCACCTCCCTACCAGACATCACCACTGTCCAGGTGCCGAATGGTGTGTTCTTCTGAAGCTCACGGCTCTCTCCAGGGAGGACACCGAGCGCGGGGTCCAGGGCCGGGCATCCAGCCCCAGTCCCAGTCCTAGCAGTGTTCCAGCAGCGGAGACTGGCCGGCAGGCAGGGGCGGCAGCGGTCCCAATCCTCGCTGGAGCTTGGACTGCGGCTCCTTCCTCCGCCCCTTTCCCCTCCCTTAGCACCTCCCTCCCGTTCCGTACCCTCCAAGGTGGAGCCCTCTTCCCCTCCTACCCTACTGCAAAATGCGCTCTCCTCGGGGGAGATAGCCACGCCCACTTTTAAGGTTGGGGGAAGGAAAGAGGGGGCAGACCTGGAATGGACAAAGAAAGGACCCCAGTGTCCGGACTGAACCCTAAACTCAGGCAACCTGGTCCCCCTCCCCCACACCTTCATCCTGTCCTGCCCCTCGGTCCAAGCTGGTTTCTAAGGCGACCCTGGCAGAGACGCTCCCGGGAACTATTTGGAGGAGACTGAAGATTCTCTCACTATCTTCCATCCGTGTCCTAAGGCCCTCCAGCCTTGGATGAGGATGCAGATTAAAGAGACTGAATCTTGGGGTTGTTCACCCACAAAACAGGAGCATACACACATTTCCTTTCAAAAAGACTCTAGTTTAAAAAATAAAAACACAAGTGTTATCTGTAAATACAGAGGAAGAAGAAACCAAGCCATTCTCCAATTGACAAATGGTCAAAAGATATGAACAGACAATTTTCAGATGATGAAATGGAAACTATTACCACTCATATGAAAGAGTGTTCCAAATCATTATTAATCAGAGAAATGCAAATTATGACAACTCTAAGATACCACTACACACCTGTCAGATTGGCTAAGATGACAGGAAAAAATAATGATGATTGTTGGAGGGGATGTGGGGAAAACTGGGACACTGATGCATTGTTGGTAGAGTTGTGAACGAATCCAACCATTCTGGAGAGCAATCTGGAATTATGCCCAAAAAAGTTATCAAACTGTGCATACCCTTTGATCCAACAGTGCTACTACTGGGCTTATACCCCAAAGAGATACTAAAGAAGGGAAAGGGACCAGTATGTGCCAAAATGTTTGTGGCAGCCCTGTTTGTAGTGGCCAGAAGCTGGAAAATGAATGGATGCCCATCAATTGGAGAATGGTTGGGTAAATTGTGGTATATGAATGTTATGGAATATTATTGTTCTGTAAGAAATGACCAGCAGGATGAATACAGAGAAGCTTGGAGAGACTTACATGAACTGATGCTGAGTGAAATGAGCAGAACCAAGAGATCATTATATACATCAACAACGATACTGTATGAGGATGTATTCTGATGGAAGTGGATTTCTTTGACAAAGAGACCTAATTCGGTTTCAATTGATCAGTGATGGACAGAAGCAGCTACACCCAAAGAAAAAAATGCTGGGAAATGAATGTAAACTGTTTGCATTTTTGTTTTTCTTCCTGGGTTATTTTTACCTTCTGAATCCAATTCTCCCTGTGCAACAAGAAAACTGTTTGAATCTACACACATACATTGTATCTAGGATATACTATGACATATGCAACATGGACTGCTTGCCCTCTGGGGGAGGGGGTGGAGGGGGGGGGGAAACGAAACAGAAGTGAGTGCAAGGGATAATGTTGTAAAAAAATTACCCTGGCATGGGTTCTGTCAATAAAAAGTTACTATAATAAAAATAATAATAATAATAATAAATAAAATAAATACAGAGGAAGGAAGGAGTTGGAGTTTCCTTACCCTAGTAGTACAAATCAGATGAAGGAGAAATCATCTGAAGTCCTTTCCAAGATTGCTCATAAATTTCTGAGGTTCTCAGATCTCCTTTCATGGAAAAGAGGACTTACCTCGGAGTACCCTCTTTATACATCCCCATTCAGCACCCAGCAGTCCAACATTGTACACTTTACAAAAGACTAAGTTTTGTATTTGTCACTAAATTATCCATTATCTGATCATCACATTTTATATGTGTGTTATTATACATTTCCTGCATCCTCCATTCACATTACTAAGATAGAAGTTGCCTTGTAGTGTGTCTTGGGGGCATTGAGGAGAGGTGGCTGGTGTAGTAATAGAAGTTAAATGAAGGAGTTAAATAAAATTAAAAAGTAGATGGAACTAGATTGGAAATGACTACAAATTTTTCTGGGAATGGTCTATGCAGCCTATTAAAAGTATACCTTACAAAAATATATCAAATAAGCTTTCACAGGCAATTTTGTAGAGAAGATTACCTAAGAAAGCTAAGTGGTGTAGGACTTCAAATCAGGAAGATACTACTTGCATGATCCTGGCAAACCACTTAATCTTAGTTTCCTCAACTATAAAGAGGAGATAATAAAGCCTACCTCTCAGGGCTATTATGAGGATCAAATGGGATAACATTTGTAAAGTGTTTTACAATCCTTTAAATGCCATACAAATTTTGGCTATTATTTTATCTTCATAAATATCAGAAAGACAGCATGTAGGGAATATGAGATCTTACAATCTTTATTGTTTTACTTTTTTTTAAAGATGGCTATATGGCAGAATGAATAATGCTCTGGGATTTAGAGTACAAATCCTGCCTCTTATTACCCTGGACAAGTCAATTAACATCTCTGTGTCTTAACTTATTCTGTAAAATGAAGGGATTGAACTCAATAACTTTTAAGTTTTCTTCCTATGACCACATTTCTTAGTAGAACAAACCTTAAAAGCTCCCATAAAGTGTTTCATAATCATATACTGAGAACATATAATATTTGTTGATAGGTATAACCATAGATACTTTAAATTTTGAGATCCCTTGAGTTTGAATATTAAGTGAAGTATAAAGCAGGGAGATATGTTATCAAAAGTGTTCACCAGTTTCACAAAGGCTGCTCTAAGTAAAAAGCAAATACAAGAAGAATTCCATTTAGATAAGTTCCTCCTGGTGTCCCTGTTTGTGGATGGCATTATACTAAGTGCATCCATTCCTGCAACATAGAAGGTTCCATCAATGAAGTCTTTGACAACTCAAGAGATCATCTGAGCAATCAACTAGAAAGGAATTTAGAAGTTCAACCTCACTTCATTTTACAAATGAAGAAATTATGGCCCAGAGAGGAAAAGTAACTTGTTCAAGGTCATGGACATAATAAATGGATAATCTGAGAGAAAGCCCGGGATTTAATGCTCAAGAGCCCCAGAAATAAGACTTCTCATCAGACCATCATGTCTACATCCAGCCTGAGTTCCATTGGCATTATCTGTAAGAGCAACCCACATGGGGATCCAAGCTAATTCAGACTTCCTCAGCTCCTGGAAAACCAGAAAAGGCCATTGATGCATGGCATTGTCAAATGATAATAATTATTTTTATCAATGAAAATGTCACTAAAAAAGATACATTCTGGTACTGACCATTTCCATCAGCTCAAATATTCTTACTTACCTTAAAGAGAAATGTCATTAGTCAAGAAATACAAAACAAGATCTTCATTTTCAGACATGACCAATGTGTGGCTTTGCTTTCCTTGACCATAATTATCTGTTATGGGGGTGAGGAGGTTTCAAGGACAGATATTGGGGGGAAAGGCACTAACGCTAATGATTTCCAAGAAATAAAAATCTGATGAAAGATTTTTAAAATGCAAAAGAGAACAGAAAGATTCAAGTGAGACAGACAAGCTGGATACTAATATAGTGAATCATATATGTATATATATTTTTTTAAAATAAGCTATACATAATAGAAAGTTTCAGTTGCATATAATTTCTTTTTGTTATTCTTTGAATATTTAAATGTTGTTTGTTGAAACTTGTCAAACATAAATAATTTAAATAAAAAGCATTTTTTTAAATCATCAGAGAAAAATTCCTATAAATATTGTCTATCCTTGTATCAGAAGAAGGTGCTTACTTCTAGGGTGATCTAGCTTCCCCTTCCAAAAAAAAAAAAAGAACTTCATATATAAGTTATATTGTGAACATAGTTCTCTGATAGCTTCCTTCATCCCTTCTTTCTGCCACATTACTACACACACACACACACACACACACACACACACACACACATACTCTTGAGACAGGTTAAAATTCTTCTGTCTCTTCTCCTCTTAGATATTTTCATAAACCTACCACAAATTAAGCCTTACTCAAAAGTCTTCAGTTACAGCAAAGAGAATTGAAAACAAATCATGAAAATTATTCAAGAAATGGCTCTTTTCAACAATGAGGTGATTCAAGGCATCAATAAACTTGTAATGGAAGAGTCATACACATCCAAAGAAAGAACTATGGAGACTAAATGTGGACAAAAGCATACTATTTTCACTTTTCTGTTGTTGTTATTGTTTGTTTTAGCGTTATTTTATTCTTGTGGGGGGTTTTTTCGTTTTGATCTGATTTTTCTCATTTTGTTCTGGATTTACTAGCTTATTAGCTGTGTGACCCTGGGCAACTTAATCCTGTTTCTCTCAGTTTCCTCATTTGTAAAATGAGCTGGAAAAAAGAATGGCAAACCACTCCAGTATCTCTGCCAAGAAAAACCCAAATGAAATTACCAATTGAGTCATGACTGAAATTGCCTAAAGAAAACACTGATAATGAAGTTGAAAGGGGAGTCCTGAGATGAAAGGTTAATTCCTAACATGTCACTGGCTGGGCTTTTTAACCTTCCCAATGTCAAGAGCAATTGGTTCAACAGAGAAGAAGCCCAGAGTACAAGCAAGAAACTTTGAGAAATCTAAGATTCTAACATAGAGGAATTTCTGTCTGAAAATAGTGACCACCAAAGTCCACTAATCCAATGGGAGTACCCTTTTCTCCTGATCAAGCCCATAATACTTATCCAAGGCTATTTGCCAGGATTGCAAAGATAATTAATCTAGTCAGACAGAAGACTCCATGGCAAAGACAACTTTTGAGAACTTTTAGGGAAATATTTAAGATTTTGGCTTTAAGAAGAAGCACCCCAAAGAGAAGAGTCTGGCCTACATTGCTAAAAACAAAAACAAAAAAAAAAAAAGTATCCAGAGGCAAGGAGAAGGAAAGAAAGACAAACCCTTAAAGTAAAAGAGGAGGGGAAATCACTTGGGATTGCTGAGACCCTAAGACTATAATTAGGATGAAATTCCGATTCTCTTATCTTTATAGGAGAGGAAACAGTTTTCCTCTGCAAAGAGATGACAAGAGGTAGAAGTTCCTGGGAACAGTGAATTGACCTCCATCTTGCAGGAGAACTTGTCTTGCCAAAAAAACCAGAAACCTTTAACTTTTTTAATGCATTTATTTAAAACTTAAATACAAAAATAGGGGAAAAAACAGAATAAGAAAATTGTCACGTGCACAGCAGAAGAGGATTCAAAATATGAATTACAATAAATTTCCATTTCAAGAAAGCATACATAATACTATACATTATATTCAGAACTGTCCATCTTTGCTTCACTGTAGGTTTTCTTTTGTTCTCTGCACTTTTTTACTTTATTCTTTTTTTCCCCTTTCCTATCCCTTTCTATCTTTAGGTTCAAGTCTTTCCATATTTTTCTAAATCTATCTGATAGGATGAATAGATCCCAGTAAAATACTTTGTCCCTGGCTATAACCCAGTATCTAAGTGGGCCCCAGTGAAGAATACTATCTCCCTCTATTTTACTTCTACCAAACCCCTTGTCTTGCTATTAATCCCTTTCTAAGGATCTCTCCCTCCCACCCTTTCTCCCGGTCTTCATTTCATTCCCATTAATTTACATACCCTATTCCATTCCCATTAATCTACACTGCCTTCTATACCCCCGTTATTCTATTCCCTCTCCTTATTTCTTAATAAATTTAGAAGACTTTTATATTCCAGACCTATCAGCCCTCCTCCTCTATTGTAATTTCTGTCATTTCTTGCTCTCATATCTCATTCATCTAATTCACCTTTTCCTACATTTTTGGAATCACATAATATTCAATTCTATCTATTTTTTTTTTCAAACTACCCACTTAAATCTCCACATGTAAAGCATAAAGTTAGTCCTTATTGAGTCCCTTGAAATTGATCTTTAATGTTTACCTGATATTTCTCTTGGATTTTATATAACAATTTTTTTCAGGTCTTTTTGTGTTTGCTGAGGCAAGTGGGGTTAAGTAATTTGCCCAGGATCACACAGCTAGGAAGTATTAAGTGCCTGAGGTCAAATTTGAACTCAGGTCCTCCTGATTTCAAGGCTGTTGCTCTATCCACTGCGCCATCTAGCTGCCTCTTTCAGCTCTTTTTGCAACAAAATCCTGAAAATCTGACAATCTATTGACTTTTTGTTTTCAATCAGAATCATGCTTATCTTTGGTGGGTATATTTTCAGCCATTATCCCAATTCTTTGGCTCTTTGATATATAGTATTCCAAAATCTGTAGTCTTTTAATGAAATTGCTGCTAGGTCTTGTGTGATTCTAATTATAGTTTTATCATATTTGAATTGGTTTTTCCTTATTGCTCATATTTCCTCTTGATCTGGGGGCTTCAGAATTTAGCTATTATGTTCCTGTAGGATTTTCTCAAAAGATCACTTTCAGGTGGTGATAGTGGATTTTTTCTATTTCTACATTCCTCTTTTGTTCTAATACTTTAGGGCAATTTTCTTTCACTATTTCTTGTATTATTATATCAAGATTCTTTTTTTACTTATAGCTTCCAGGTAGTAATTTTTGTTTTCTCTTCTTGATCTGTTCTCCAGATCAGCTTTCTTAAGGTATCTCACATTCTCTTCTATTTTTTCAATCATATTTTGTTTTATTATTTCTTGACCTCTGACTTCCCTTTGTCCAAATCTAGTTTTCAAGGCGTCATTTTTATCCATAAGATTCTGAATATCCTTTTCTAGTTGGTTGACTTTCTTTCCATAATCTTTTCTTGCATTGTTCTGTAATGCCAGAGATACTGAGGCAAGGTAGAGATTATTGAGTTTTTAATATTTTATTTATTGGAGAGTTTAACTGATTGACTGGACAGGACTCTAGTCTCAAAGTACCCAGTGGTGAATGTAAGTTCTCAATGACATATACACACATGGCTCAGCTGCAGGGGTAGACCAAGGCAAGAGTGGAATCAGAACAGTTAGAGTGGGAACAGACTATCAATCTAGTTCTGACGGGAAGGGGGGCAGGGGACAGGAAGCCAGAGTCAGGGTGTCTGAATAAACAGAAGTAAAGATGTCAATGAGGTATCCCTGATAGTCTTTTGGAAGATTTAGAGGGGGTAGTGCCATAAATTCTTGAGGACAGAAGGAGTTAGGAGGCAGGAAGTCTGAACTCCCCCTTATCTTGAGTCTTACATTAACAATTTATAATCTTAGAGCAAGTGGCCCTCATTCTTAATGAACCAGAGGCAGGGTTTGCAACTAAAGGGATTGAGGCAGAACAGTTAAGGAAACTGAGGCAGAACAATTAAAGAGAACTGTGGCACAACAGTTCTTTTTTATTTATTTTTTAGTTTTTTCTAAAGTCTTTTGAGTTCTATTTTTTTGGTGGGGGGAAACAACAGGTGACCATTTAACATCACTCTTTAGGTAGGAGAGGCTTTTTTTTATTTCTGTATCATCCTCTGAAGATGAACCCCAGTCTTCCCTATTCACATAGTAGCTTTCTTTGGTTGGGTTCTTTTTCCTTTTCCTGCTTCATTTTGTAGCACATTACTGGAGTAATTATCTCCAAATTCTGGAGTATGGGGGAATAATTCTCTGATCCTCCTTCAGTACTCTCCTCTTGCCTGAACGCAAAACTGAGAATTCTACCCTCCTGTAAGTACCCACAGCCAGCAACATCCCTGCCCCACTACTTTTGCACTCATCAGGCATGCTGCTTCCTTCTCATCCAGGACTATGTCTCAGCAACACAGCTTAGCGTGCCATTCCTTCTCAGCAGAGGTTCCCTCAATTTTTCTTAATACCCCACACTGTCTGGGAAGTTAGTTTATATGGCTGGGGCTGAGGGTACATCCTAATCCAATAGCCCCAAGACTCCTCACTTGCAGTTTCATCCACTGTATCTTTCTTTGGCTCAGGAAGTCTGATGTTCTGTCCCAATTCTTAAAACTTCTGTTTTCCCTAAGACACTATTTTGCTTGTTTATAGGGGAAATCTGGAGAGCTTGTAATGTTTTTGATGCAGTTCTAGTGGCAGAGAATTGATGTGAGAATCCCCTCTTTAATGGGAGGTGCAGGTTCAATGTGGAATATACGAACCGAAATCTGAATGGCAAAAAAGGAAGTTTTACTTTTCACTAAGAAGCTCTCTTAGGGGGCAAATCTCTTAATGAGGCTATTTGCAAAGAATGTGTTAAACTTATTTTATGAGCAAATGAAGGGGGCTATGGGCAGTTTGAGTTGATTATCAGATCAAGATCTACCAATTGAATGGAATCACTTTGAAGGCTTTTTTCCAGAATTAGTAATTTCCTAAATGAACTACCCCAGAAATCTCCAATTGAATGAGCCGCTTATTTTAGAAAAGGTCTAGAAAGTATGCCCCCTCCCAGACTCTCTGGAGGTCTGAGACCCCAAATCTCCCTTCTTTTACAGATCAAAGGAGACACACCCCATTCACCCCTTCAGTCTGACCTGCCCAGAATCTTCAAATACTTAATTTGAAGTAGATACAAACAAGTAATTGCTTGGATTGTTTCTTTCCCTTTGGACCTTTATCTTATAGCTTCTTGTACAAATCAGAAACAGAATCCCTCCTAGCAGAAGCAAAGGACCAAGATTAAGCTAGTTTTTATAGATTCCCAATCCAGCATTCCAACAATGAAGACCAAGAAGAATCTGATTGTGGTAATTAAATACTGAACTCTCTCTACATATTGGTAGAAACATTCATTCTGCCATGTGTCCCTCTTTGAGAATGTAAACTTTTATTAAATGCTAGGAGTCTGGATAGTTCTTCTGAGGATGTGACAGAGTGAATAGTAAAAAAAAAAAAAAAAAAAAAAGCTCTATTCCAGTCCAGTCCAGTGCAACCCTAGGACTTAAGAGACTTTCAAAGAACCAGATGGGGTAGTACTGCAGAACAAAGGATATTTATTACATAAATATTTTAACTTCATAAGGAGTCATCTAAAAAAGAAAACAGAGTAGAGGGTAGGATTAATAAGGAAAGGCTATAACTAGAATGGCCACTACACATTGATATATAGATACACTGGTACCTTCAGAGAAGGGAGTTTATTTATATTCCTGAAGATCTTTGGTGTACTAAACTTTATTTTTTAAATCTTCCTCCCCCCTTTTTTTTCTGGTTATGCATGTATATTAACTTTTTAAATACACATTTCTTTTATGAATCATGTTGGGAGAGAAAAATCAGAATAAAAGGGAAAAGTCATGGGAGAGGGAGAAAAACAGAAAAAAGAAGTCAACAAAGTATGTGTTGACTTACATTCAATCAGATGGTGTTTTCTATACAAAGTTTATTAGGATTGTCTTAGATCACTGAGAACTAAGTCTTTCATAAGTCTTTGATCATCGCACAATCTTGCTTTAACTGTATACTATACTACTGGTTCTGCTTGCTGCATCACCATCAGTTCATGTAAATCTTTTTAGACCTTTCTAAAATCAGTTTGTTCATCATTTTTTATGGAACAATAATATTCCATTATCTTCATATACCACAACTTATTCAGCTATTCCCTAACTGATAGGCATCTACTCATTTTCCAATTCTTTGCCACCACAAAAAGAGCTGCTACAAACATTTTTGCACAAGTAGGTCCTTTTTCCTTCTTTAGGATTTCCTTGGAATACAAACCCAATAATGCCACTTGCTGGGTCAAAGAGTATGCAGTTTTATAGCCCTTTGAGCAGTTCCAAATTGCTCTCAAGAATGGTTGGATCAGTTCACAACTCCAACAACAATGCATTAGTGTCCCAGTTTTCCCACACCCCCTCCAACATTTATCTGTATCTTTTTCGGTTACCTTAACCAATCCGAAAGATGTTTAGTGGTATCACAGAGTTATTTTAATTTCTCTAATCAATAGTAACTTAGAGCATTTTTTCATGACTACAGATGGCTTTAATTTCACCATCTGAAAAGTATCTGTTCATATCCTTTGACCATTTATTAACTAGAAAGTGACTTGTATTCTTATAAATTTGACACAATTTTTTATATATTTTAGAAATGAGACCTTTATCAGAAAAAATGCCTGTAAAAAATTTTCCCCCAGCTTTGTGCTTCCCTTTTAATCTTGTGTTGGTTTTGTTTGTGCAAAAACTTTTTAATGTAATTAAAAATGTCCATTTTACATTTCATAATGTTCTCTGGTTCTTTGGTATTCCCAATTTTAGCTCATCATTTT